>NC_053025.1:302711740-302791647 GCF_003073215.2 Triticum urartu
GGGCCTGCTACGGGTTGTAGAAACAATGGGCCTTCTACGAGTCGTAGCACCAATGGGCCTTCTACAGGTCGTATGATCGATTGGCCAAACAAGGGCCAATAACGGACTGCATTATAGGTCTTAAACGGGCTAGAGTTGGAATCGTCCTTTCATGGGCCGACCATAACGGGTCGTCATTAATTGGCCATATTTGATGATGCTATGAAAATGGCCCAACAGATTAACAGGACACAAACGGGCCGACCGTAAGAACATGCTGAATTTGGCCCACAAGCAGAAAAGGCCAGTAACTGGCCGTAAGTAACCGAATGCTGGAAATGAGCCCAAGAATAAATGGGCCCTGAGTAGGCCGAAAGATAACACGGGCTGGAAACGGCCCAATGGAATAATGTGCCGTTAATGGGTATAAAGTGATACACTATTCATTACGGGACAGTTTCACCACAGGTCGTTAATGGGCCAAGGGTTAAAAAGGGCCTCATATGGGTCGAAAGACGTCATGGGCCATACATGGGCCGGAAGTTACAACAGGCTGGAATCATATTGGACGGCCCAAATGATGCTACTAGGCCTAATTTGGATAGGCCATAACGGGTCGTGAGTTAGCGGGTTGTAAATGGGCTATATCCAAATAGGTCGTTAATGGGCTTTCCATGGGCTGGCCTGCTACCTTTAAACCAAGTTAAATGGGCCGGCCTTTTCACCGGAATGGGCCTCTGTTGGGCCGTGCCACATGTCGATGTATCATAGGCGCCTCTGGTCCAATGAGTGCATGACATCTGTCCCAATGGTGAGCCGACACGTGGTTCCTCTGGCCATTGAGAATTTTACACGTGGAAAATCCCAATTGGTCCGGGCTGTTAACGAGTTATCGGATCCAAAACCGGACCCAATAGCTTAACGACCACCCGTTACGGTGGATGCCACGTGTCAGTTACCCTTGACGAAAGCACTTCCATGACACGCCATTTTTCATCATAGAACTGGACACTTCTGTGATGATAATTTTGGTAATATCCTGGAACACTTGTACGACAGCACAAGTATGACTATCTTGATTCTGTCATAAAACGTGCATGACAGAAAACGTGACCTACTATGACAAACACGTATCATCACGGAAGTGTATTTTTTTGTAGTGGCGGCGGGGATTTGGAGGCATGAGGATGTTTCGCACGCGCCATCTAAGCAATCAGGGCAGGGCCATGATAGAGATCGGTTGGTTACCTGACTAGATCGACGATACTCAGGCATAACATAGATGTGGTTGAATCTATGGTTACGGCGGGGGCGATTTGAGCTACAACTAGGGGAAGATACTGAGGATATTTGATGGGTGGGGATGTGGTGGGAGGAATAAAATCTGAAATTGCGCGCCTAATGAAAATTTTGCTGCGAAATTTGAAACTTGGGCGGGGGAAACACACAACACAGACGGAGCGCGTAAAATACTCGTGTGCGAGAAAATAGAAAATTGGCAGATCTCGTCTCCAAAAAAGTGTACACGTGTAGTTGATTTTTTCGGTCAATGGTACGCTTGCTTTATTAGGAAACATCGCAGAGGTAACTGACTTAAGGATCATTAACGCAAAAAACGCACACGGGTACACCATAGAAATCGTGTGTTTTGTGATCTTCTAATAATTCTTATATATCTATCAGCATCTCCAACTGCACCTAATTTCAAAATTCTCTTTCATTGTATCACGATTATTTATGTACATGAACGAGGCAAGGTGACACCCGCCGAACAATCATCGGTTTATGAAATGCAATCAAGTATCAACGTGCCTCGCTCGCATAGCCAGGTTTGTTCCTAAGCAACAAGAGAGATGCTTGCTACCATGCACCATCGCGACAATTTAAGCCGATGTGCGGCCAACTCGCGCAGGGAGGTGGGACTAAAAACCAGTCGCGGCCAGCTCTAGTCTCCGATGGCTGCGGGCCGACATTTCGGCAGTATTTAGGGTCAGGGTGCGGCTACAAAACTTCAGTGAACCCATGCTAATCAACGCTCAAAGCCCTCAAAGGACACGCTTACCGTCATTGTACGTTAATAATAGATAGTACCAACTTAAAGTACTACTGGTAATTTTCTCTAAAACTAGTATGTATGTAGTACTAGACTATTGGTAGATGCTCGTAATTAATTATACAAACTTACGGGTGACACACGCACTAAATACTTCTCACATGATGGCATCAGGGCATGCGGGCCAGACATCGTCGTTCTCCTTCTCGGCCTTGTAAGCGACAGCCGACCGTTCTTCGTTCTCCGCCAAGCTCTCCTCGGCATGACATGCGGCCTCTTCTTTCTTGCTGTGGTGGGACTCTCTTTTCTTGACTGATTTCTGCTTTTTCCGCCCCTTCTATGCGGCTTTGGCCGCCTTTAGATCCACGACCCATTCAGCCATGGCAGCACCAAAGTCTGCCCACGTACTTGTGCAGCCGGCGGCGGCGATAACTCGACGCGGCGGGATGCCATCACTTCCTTACCATGTGTACGGTCACGAGCAGCGTGGAACGCGGCGCGGCGGGATGCAATCGCTTCCTTACTAGTTACTGTGCGCCGCGGTGCCATGAACGACTCTTAGAGAGAGCTCTGGGACGGAGTGGCCAGACAGCCTTACATTGTGGTGGTTTCAACAGCTCAAGGATAAACAATGAAGGAAGTCTTGCTCATTCATTCTCGCACATGGTTCATCTCCATTGCCTCCAGAAACAGTGTGCAATGAGCCTATTGTGTAATGTGTTATGATTGGCCTGAACTCCAGTCACACGGATCAGACGTGCGCATCGTAGGATGCGTCGCGATCCAACAGCAATACACGTCCCTCACATCACACCCGTGTAGTTGTAGCTGGATTGGATTTATATGTGCTAAATGTCTAGAAATGCGCATAATTCCCTAAATATGGTAAATGAGCCTGGAAAAGTGCAAAATTTGAACACGCTGATTTGCAGGGTGCATGTTCATCATAGAAAAAAACTCAAGGGCAAAGAACGAAGAAAATTTGGATTCCCCTTCAATCTTTTTGATTTCCCTCTCGAAAGCATGGAACTTCCTCGGTGATGGTTCGATTTATGAAGGGCGTGCATGATGACATAAGCCAAAACCTTTTCAAATTTTTACCAGGGCATGGTGAGCCATACCATGACACCATGCCAGGCTTCATGTTTTTCAAGCATTTATTTCATTTTTCTATAGATGAAAACCCAATAAGCAAACGTTTGTGGTTGAGTATTGCCAGACATTTCATCGAAATATCTGCCCATTACTTGTAGAAGGCATAATAATTTACTAAATAGCACGATAATGGTTTTCCAGACCGTTCTTGTGCACCCTTTGATGCATCGATTGTCTGAATTGAATTATGTGCATTAATGCTTAAAAAATGCACATAATCCCCAAAATATGGTAAACGAATCCGGAAAAGTGCCAAATTTGAACAGGGTGATTTGCAGGGTGTATGTTCATCGTAGAAAAAACTCATGGACAAAGGACAAAGGAAATTTGGATTGCCCTTCAATCATGGTGATTTCCCCCTCGAAACTGTCAGGACCCCGATCCTAAGTCACACCGATCTAGCATGTAACACATCATATCACTTTGCGGCCTCACGCACGGTATTCCAACGGGTGCCACCTTACTTGGCCCGAGACCGTTTGCGCCTTTTGGCTCACGTATATGATAGTGTCTCTAGCATCCATATGACAGAGAACCCGGGCCGACATGACTAGTCGTGAATTCAAAGTGGCACTAACTTACAGGGACATGCATACATGACCCAGCAACGAACGTGTCGGTCATCAACGTATGAACCCAAGTCGTAGCAAGATAAAAGGACTTAAAGGAACAACGCGTGACATTTCCCCGAAGGGACATACACATGAACAAAGAAGGACACATCCCGGCTAGCCTAAGTTTTCCGGAGCAGTAGCAGGCTACCATGGCTCAGTGGAAGCACTAGGAGACATTTACCAGTAAGAGAGGCTACCAAGAATAAACAACTAGGTTGTCGGATCCCACACATACCAAGCATTTCAATAACATACACACAATATGCTCGATATGTGCAAATACAACATGGCATCACAACAAAACTGTACGACTCAAAGTATTTATTCATTAGGCTCCGAGGAGCCAGATATTACAAACATGGGTCTGAGGACCCAACATTCAGAGCATACAAGTCAATAGCACATGCGGAAGATTAACATGTCCGAGTACAGACATCTACAAATGAAAGGGGCTGACTATCTATAAGATCCTATCGAGGACACAAGATCGTAGCTGAGGTAACAAGCTAAACGTTGAAGTCCACCAGGAACTACTAGCGAGACTGAAGTCTCTCTGCAAAAACATAAATTAAGCAAACGTGATTACAAATGTACCCAGCAAGACTTACATCAACTACCGCAACATGTAACAGTTGAATCGTTGTTGTCCTAATGCAGTAAAATAGAGAAGGAGCGAGAGAGTGGGATTGTATCGGAATGGACAAGGGGGTTTTGCTTTCCTGGCACTTCTGAAGATAGTATAGTTCTTCATCGGTGTCATCGATCACATCGTCGGTAGGTCGTCTACTGAGAGGGGACAAACACTAGCAACAGAGAAGGAAACACAATCAATGCAATGCACAATATGATGCATGATCATGACATGGTAAAACAAGTGTGTTGGGCTAATGAAGCTACAACCAAATGTGTTTGAGTTATTTTGAACCAAAGGTTCAACTACAAACTTACACTATGAATTCAAATAGTGCATTATCATGTTTTGATCTAAACGGCAAGGTTAAGTTGCTTTATCATGCATGAAACCAGTACAAATGGATAGATTGGATTTTTTGATCATTTTTCATATATAAATCTTTGCATTTGGAGTTACAGATTAATTTCTATGACTTTTAGAAGTTTTGGGCATTTTCAGGAATTTCCTGAATTATTAAAAACTAGAAAATGATTAACTGTTAGCACTACATCGCTATGACGTCAGCAGGGTCAACAGGGCCGGCCGAGGTCAAACCTGACGCTGGGGCCCACATGTCAGTGTCTAGCTAACTAACCTAAGTTAATTAGTACTAATCTAATTCTAAACTAGATTAGTTAAGGCCCTGGGCCCACACGTCAGTGATCCAGTGGGGTCAAACTGTGGTCAAACCCGGGTCAACTTGCAGGAGTTGACCCATGGCTCGTTGCCGGTGGAGCCAGAGACGACGGATGGCGTCAGGTTTCGCCCTCCGGCGACCAAAAGGGTGGCGGAGGGGCTCTACGAGACGCCCAGGCTCGCGCGCATCCATTGTGGCCAGCAGCAGCAGCTGGGGTGCACAACAATGACGGTGGCGATGGCAAGTGCGGCGGCCGGAGCTCGGCGAGCTCGGGCGCGAGGGTTACGGGTCACTAGCGAGCGACCTGAGGCGTGCTGCGGCTTCCTGGGTATGCCTGGAGCACGACTACGTCCTTGGTTTGGCCAGGAGGGGCTCTGTGACGCCTCGAGACCGATGTGCCAGGTGTCGTCCAGTTATTCATTGTTGTTTCCTTGTCATGTGGTTGCATGTCATGCATTTCATATCATGTCATCATGTGCATCGCATTTGCATACATGTTCGTCCCATGCATCCGAGCATTTTCCCCATTGTCCGTTTTGCATTACGGCGCTCCTATGTCATCCGGTGTTCCCTTTTACCTCTTTTCGTGTGCGGGTGTTAAACGTTCTCGGATTGGACCAAGACTTGCCTAGCGGCCTTGGTATACTACCGGTAGACTGCCTGTCAAGTTTCATGCCATTTGGACTTCGTTTGATACTCCAACGATTAACCGAGGGACCGTAAAGGTCTCGTGTGTATTGCAGCCCAGCACCCCTCCAAAGTGGCCCAAAACCCACCTAAATCCCCTCCATCTTCTCGTTCATTCGATCACGATCATGTGGCCGAAAACCGCACCTCATTTGGACTCTCCTAGCTCCCCCTACCTATAAATAGGTGCCTCCCCCTCCATTTTCGCGGATGAACCCTAAATTTTCCCTCCGCGCCGTGCCGGACATGTCCGACCCCGCGCCGGACGCGTACAGCCGCTGCCCTGTCCAATCCTGTCGCGCCACGTGGCACGCCCCCATCCCACCGCCTCCGCGTCCTGCGGAGCCCATCCGGGGCCCGCGCGAGCCTGGATCTCGCTGTAGCCCGGCCCCCGTCGTCCCGCCTTCTTCTCCAACGCTGGCCAGCCCGGCCGCTCGCCGGACTCCACCACCATCGCCGGCGCAGTCGCCCGCCGCCGCCGCAGTGCGCCACCACCGCGCCCGCGCTGCCACCGCCCTTGCGCCGCCGCTCGCCCTCCATGCCGCACCGCCACGGCACCGCGCCGCCCGACGCTGAGCCGCCGAGCTCCGGCGACCTCGCCATCACCGGCGAGCTCTTGTGCCGCCGCCTCCTTGCCGGAATCCGCTCCGTGCCAGATCTGGGCGGGTGGATGAGATCCACCCGTCCCCAGTATTTTTGGGCATTTTCATCGCATCATAACTTTGCACCCGTGGCTCCGTTTTGGGCTTGTAGCATATCAAATTGTTCGTCCCGACGAGTACTTCATTTCATTCCATTGCACCATGTTCATTTGAGTTTGTCTTGATGACCTAAATGTTGTTGCAAGAGTGCTATGCAATGTTAGTTTTAGATTCTTATCAGCATTTGGACTTTTGTCATTTTTTCCATGATTAATGTGTGCCTCCTATGAACTTGAGCCCTACATGTGTTTTGAAGTATGTCATGCCATCTTTACAGGGGTGTATGCCATGTATTTTTGTGATCTCTGTGGTGACTAGCACAAGCATGCAAAGTAGCTCTCGTAATGTTGCTGTTTTCATGGACTTAGAAATCTTCTAAGTCTTTGTCCTGTAAATATTTTTATGCCATGTAATCATGTTGCTACAAAGTGATCCATGACTCTCTTGAGCATGATCAGTAAGGATGTTTTGTAGATATTGTGGTGCTCTATCCATCCATGTCTTTGTTTGGAATTATGGAGCACCCTAGCTTGAGTTAATCGAGCTCTACTTTTGCTATAAAATGTTCCTGGCAGAATGTTTACGTGTTAAGCATTTGTGCCGAGGTTGTTGTAATTGGTCCATGCATGCTATGAGGTTGTTCTTACCATTTTTAGCTTCTATGCCATGTCTACTTGCTTGGTGTATGCTTAGTTTGTCATGCAATGCCTTGTGGTGAGTGCATCGAGCCCGTAGACATGCCTACTTAATATCTGTTTTGCCATGCTCCAGTTTTTCTACTAAGTCTGAATCTGTTAACGATAATTGCTATGTTCACATGGTTGCCATTGTATTTTCTGATCCCTTTTGGCTTATGGTCAGTAAGGGACTTTTGTTGTATGCTTTGAGTAGCTTCGTGCCATGCCTTGCTTTGCCATGATATGTTCCTGTAGCATGTTGTTATCTTTCTCTAAACATTGCTTCCTGATGTTAAATTCCTGGCATGTTGTTATTTTCACCAAGTCTGTAACCTGATATCTTTTGCACTTTTGCCATGCTTGTTTGAACCTGCTATTTAGTGAATTAGCCGTAGCTGAGTGTTCATCTTTTGTCAAGCATCTTGAGTGGATCCCTTCCATGTGATTTGTTGTCATGTTAGAGTGATGTAACTTATTTTCCTTGATGCATTTAGATGGCCTCGTGCTGTTAATCGCAGACCGGTGCCATATTTGTTTTGCTTGCCATTTGCAAACCATGCATCCGATTCTGGTGATCTTTATATCGATTTCGACCGAAATCAACTCCTCTTTCCAGTGGCACTCTTGGTTTTCCAAGTTGAGGCCAGGTTCAATCTTTCCTTTCTGAAGCATGCTTATGCATTGCATATCACATCCCGCATATCATGCCATGTTTTGCAGGATGTTGCTTGTGCATTGCACGTGGTTGATTGTGTCTCCCTTTGCTTGTGTTCTTGCTTTTGGGTAGAGCCGAGAGAGGAGTACGTGATCGAGGAACCCGTTGAGTACGTTTTCGAGGATCAAGCTTTCGTCTTCTCGGAGGACTTTGCAGGCAAGATGACCATACCCTCGAAATCACTTCTATCTTTGCTTGCTAGTTGCTCGCTCTTTTGCTATGCCTATGCTGCGATACCTACCACTTGCTATATCATGCCTCCCATATTGCTAAGCCAAGCCTCTAACCCACCTTGTCCTAGCAAACCGTTGTTTGGCTACGTTACCGCTTTGCTCAGCCCCTCTTAGAGCGTTGCTAGTTGCAGGTGAAGATTGGAGTTTGTTCCATGTTGGAACATGAATATTTGTTGGGATATCACAATATCTCTTATTCTAATTAATGGATCTATAAACTTGGTAAATGGTGGAAGGCTCGGCCTTTTGCCTGGTGTTTTGTTCCACTCTTGCCGCCCTAGTTTCCGTCATACCGGTGATATGTTCCATGATTTTGCGTTCCTTACACGGTTGGGTTATAATGGGAATCCCTTGACAGTTCGCCTTGAATAAAACTCCTCCAGCAAGGCCCAACTTTGGTTTTACCATTTGCCACCTAGCCCTTTTCCCTTGGGTCGGCCAACCCAGGGTCATCTTTATTTTAAACCCCCGGGCCAGTGCTCCTGTGAGTGTTGGTCCAACCTGTCAGCTGCCGGTGGCCACCTGGGGCAACTCTGGGCTGGCCTATCGGAACCTTGGACAATCCGGTGTGCCCTGAGAATGAGATATGTGCAGCCCCTATCGGGATTTGTCTGCACAATCGGGTGGCTTTTCTGGTCTTGTTTTACCATTGTCGAAATGTCTTGTAATCGGGATTCCGAGCCTGATCGGGTCTTCCTGGGAGAAGGAATATCCTTCGTTGACTGTGAGAGCTTGTGATGGGCTAAGTTGGGACACCCCTGCAGGGTTTTGAACTTTCGAAAGCCATGCCCGCGGTTATGGGCAGATGGGAATTTGTTAATGTCCGCTTGTAGAAAACTTGACACTTAACTTAATTAAAATGCATCAACCGCGTGTGTAGCCATGATGGTATCTTTCTGGTGGGTCCGGGAAGTGAACACGGTGTTGGAGTTATGCTTGAACGTAGGTTGTTCTAGGATCACTTCTTGATCAGCAGAACGTGATTTGCCTTCTCTTCTCGCTCTCTTTTGCGTAAGATAGCCACCATATATGCTAGTGCTTGCTGCAGCTCCACCTCATACCTTTTCCCTACCTATAAGCTTAAATAGTCTTGATTGCGAGGGTGTGAGATTGTTGAGTCCCCGTGACTCACAGATTACTTCCAAAACTAGTTGCAGGTGCCGATGTAACTGTGCAGGTGACGCAACCTAGCTCAAGGAGGAGCTCGATGAAGATCTCGTTCTTTGTGTTGTTTCGTTTTCCAGTTGATCAGTAGTGGAGCCCAGTTGGGGCGATCGGGGATCTGTAGCATTAGGGGTAGTCTTCTTTTATTTGGTTCTGTTGTCAGACCTTATTTGTATCTGTTGATGTAATGC
Organism: Triticum urartu; assembly: GCF_003073215.2. Classification (NCBI taxonomy): domain Eukaryota; kingdom Viridiplantae; phylum Streptophyta; class Magnoliopsida; order Poales; family Poaceae; genus Triticum; species Triticum urartu. The sequence continues at coordinate 302,721,220 of NC_053025.1, forward strand.
TATATTCATGTATTGTGTGAAGTGGTGATTGTAAGCCAACTCTGTACCTCTTTCTTATTCAGTACATGGGATGTGTAAAGATTACCCCTCTTGCGACATTTCCTACAATGCGGTTATGCCTCTAAGTCGTGCTCCGACACGTGGGAGATATAGCCGCATCATGGGTATTACAGGCTCCTAGCGACGGCGAGCTTTGTGGCGGCGGCGGCGGACTCCCGCCGAGGTGGAAACCACGGCTAGAGGTCGCAAGAGACGACGGGGAGAGGGGCGGAGGAAAGAGGGGCTCATAGGGAACTCGCGGAGCAAGCTAGTGAGCTCGGGGGAGGCCGGACGGCGATGTATGGGCGGCGGCGATCTTGGACGACCGAGGGGGAAAACAGCGGCGTTGGAGATGCCACGGGGCTTCTGGCACCGCGTGGCTCGATGGAGAGGACGACGACGTATGGGCAGAGCTTGCGGACACGTCGGTGAGGCGATAGGTGGAAGGTGGCCATGGCTACGGCGATCGGTGGCGACGGCTGCACTCGGGAAGAGAGCAGAGAGGGGAGTGGAGAGAGCTGCGAGGAGGTAGGAGGTGCAGATGGTCGAGGGGGTGCGTGGCACCCTCTGCTGAGTCCAGCGGCGAGCAGGCAAGCACGAGGTGGCCGGCACGTGCGCGCGCGCATCGGGCACACGCCCTCCTACCTACTGGCAGGAGGTTGAAGACGGTGGCGGCTGCGGCGGGATGGGCTGCTACTGGGCCAGCCAGGTAAGTTTCCTTTCTCTCCCTCTTTCTATTGGTTTTAGCTTTCTATTTCTTCTGTAGCTTCAGGGCTTTATCAAAAATACCTAGACATTCTCAAAAATCATGAAACTACTCATGGCTACTTTTTAGAGTATATCCAACAGTAAACATTTTAGTTTATGATTATTTGAACATTTAAAATATTTTATAGCATTTAAATGTCCAAATGCAAATAACATATGATTTAATCCAGTGAACTTATTATGTCCTAGAAAAGTGTGCACCATTTTTGTCAAAGGTTCTGGACCAAGGCAAAGATGATGAACATTTTATAAGGGCATTTCAGGTTCATTGAAAAAGATTTTAGTAAACCCTAGTTGGATTAAGGGGGTGCTGGGGATTTCTGTCATGCCGATTTCAACTTTCTGAGTAAAGTAGACATGATGCATCAACTCTAATGCATATACTGACTAGGGTTGTGACAACTCACCCTCACTAAACAAGAATCTCGTCCTGAGATTCAAGCGTATGGTGAGATGAAGGGGGGAAGCAGACTAACACAATCTTCATGATCTAGATTGCACTTCATAAGTACGTTGATTCGATCATCGTCTTTGTCTCGATGTCTTTCTCAAAGAACTCCAACCAACATGACAATGAGAGGAAAGGAAAAACTCTAGAAGGATCAATCTCCACGAAGATCGAACAACTCAGGATCAAATCATGAAATGAGACATAGCAACATCTCTCAAGCTGAGACACGAAGCATAAATCTAGAGGGATGGAGTGAAACAAATGACTGAGGTTCACTAGGTAGACAACAATTCCACACTTAAGAAGGTGGTGAACAGTTGTCAACGTAGCGAGCAGTTGAGTTGCCATGATACCATAACAGGACACCTCAGGAAAAATGACTTGTGGAATTATTACCTTAAGTGGCAAAAAGAATTACTTTTGATATAGAGATCAATTAGACTCTCTATACCAGCCTAAGGCAAATCTCGAGCGATCGTTTGGAGGAGTTCGGTAGAATGGCATACTTGGACTAGTATGGGTGATGTGGATTACCTTGTTGAAGACAACGCAAGGGATGATTTTGCTTATCATCGGGAATGGGTGGAATCCGTGGTAGGACCAGTTTTGAAGATGATCCTGATCAATAATTACTGAGAAGGGTAATCCAGAGTAGGATGGCACAATGACGATGCAAGCTGGGAACGAAATGCAAATGATGGGAATGATTCTAGTTACTGGGAAATGAATCAACAGATGAGAGTGATTCCATTGTATGGAAGGTTATAGCATAACCGAGGAAACTGGGAGCAATCCCAGTTACTGCCGAAGATAACACCTGGTGCTTGCACGTGCTCTCAAGAAATCGAGCATTTCCATATTCATCATGGTTTTACCAATATCCATGTCAAGAATCCTGGCAACACAATATACTATCATGATGAGTAGTGATGGACGATGCACATGCAAAGGAAGATAACACCTTCTCAGATTTCACCTTAGCGAGGCCAAGGGATCAAAATATGGATGATCGACTGAGAAACATTTAGCGCTCTACTTCTAATGTTCTCCTTGATGTGCTAGCGTAACCCATTCATTGAAATGGTTTGGTATCTAGAACATCAAGTAACAGGTGGACTTCGGGAGCTCAAGAATCCATAAGGAATAACTACAGAAGTAAATCCTGTGAGACCCTTATGGCGAGGTGGCCAATGAGGGAGTCCTGGACTAAAGGGTCCTCGGGCGTCCGACCTGTTAGCCATGGGCCGGACAGTTGGGCTGTGAAGATACAAAGACCGAAGATTCTACCCGTGTCTGGATAGGGGCTTTCCTTGCCGTGGAAGGCAAGCTCGGCGACCAAATATGAATATTTTCTTTACCGGTAACCGACCTTATGTAACCCTAGATCCCTCCTGTGTCTATAAAAACTGGAGGGCTAGGTCCGTAGACACATCCTCATAATCATAGTCAGACAGGCTAGACTTTTAGGGGTTAGCCATCATGATCTCGTGGTAGATCAACTCTTGTAACACTCCTATTCATCAAGATCAATCAAGCAGGAAGTAGGGTATTACCTCCATAGAGAGGGACCGAACCTGGGTAAACATTGTGTCCCCTGTCTCCTGTTACAATCGACCTTAGACGCACAGTTTTGAGACCGACATAGGTGCTTTCATTGAGAGTTCCACTATGCCATCGTCAAAAGGATTGATGGCTCACCTTGTCATAAAGGAAAATATCACCTACGGAGGAGCCCTGGCCTTAGGCTAAACCCTTTGGCTGGGCGGCTTCATCATGACTGCCCATTCGGCCCTTGAGCCGACAATGACCTCTCGAGTCATCGAAAATCGTCTCTGCGTTGATTCTGAATACACCAAACGGATGGATCCGACGGAGTTATCGTCCTTAAATGAACTACTAGATTGCATTGCTGCCTTGGGGGTCGCTACAGACTACGATCAGATTGGGCATAAACCCGACCAGAGAGAAATTAAAACTCCATCGATCACCCACCAGATAGAGGTAGTCAAGGAGCAAGATAACTCTTCCTCTATATTGAGGACAAAGTATGTTCGGATCTCCGATCTCGAAGAGCCGGACACCTATCGACAGAAAGACACGCCTCGTCCTCCGAACACAGAATCGGACGATAAGCTCAGAAAATCAGTTGATATACCAGAGCCCGAACTTCTAAGTCTGGAAGGTCTTCAGACTCTGGATCCAAAACTGGGTCATGGTCCGGATTTAAATCCACCCACCCACCCAGACATAAGCGCTCTCTTGAGCATACAACAGCAGTCTTAGGAAACGGTCCACCACTTCTGGGCCAGATTCCTCCTTGTCAAAAACAAGATCAAAGATTGCCATGACGAAGACGCGATCTTAGCGTTTCACAACAATTGCATGGACGAGGGAATCCTCAAGGCCATCAACCGCTATCACATATTACACTTCACTGACTTGGCAACTATCGTACAGAAGTACAGCGCAATGGAAAGCGCCTGGAAAACTCAGGCAGCCCGTTGGGAACCATCGGTCCCCACTCAACCCCTCGTTTAGGCGAAAAGGGCGCACCCTCATGGCACGCCTGGACCAATAGTAAAGAAATATAAGCCTGTTACATGGCGCGGAACCGTTCTGGAAAGATGGCTCGATGGGCCATGCAAAATACACACAACACCAGATAATATACCAACCCACAGCCTTAGAGCATGTTGGATACTCCGGCAAGTGGCCAAGAGCGGTGAGGATATCCTCGCCAGTAATACCCCAGAACAACACCCCCCAAAAGATGACGACCTCAAAGTATTGACGGTCTTCGAGACATTCGCTTCAGACAACAGGCGCAAAAGGGCACTACGCAAACTCGCCGAAGTCTGCCAAATTGCAGCAATAAACCCCTGGAACGACACGGCTATAACTTTTAATGCCAGCGATGAGCCAAGATACAGGACAATCCAAGCATCAACCGCCTTGGTCCTCAGCCCGATCGTGGACAGCTTTCGGCTCACCAAGGTTCTCATGGACGGCGGCAGCGGACTAAACCTCATCTATGAGGATACACTCCACAAAATGGAAATAGATAGGAGCCGCATTGAGCAAAGTAACAAGACCTTCCGAGGAATCATTCCCAGTCGGGAGGCACGTTGTGTGCGAAAAATCACACTTGATGTGGTATTCGGCACGCTGGAGAATTACTGATCCGAAGAGATAACCTTCCAAGTGGACCCTTTCAACTGCGAATATCACGCCCTCTTGGGGTGAGATGCATTTACACGCTTCCAAGGTGTAACTCATTACGGATACATGAAGCTTAACATGCCTGGGCCCAATGGCATAATCACTCTCGCCAGTGAAATGAACATAGCACTCTGCGCCGAAAATAAAACCGCATCTCTGGCCCTCGAGGCATTATCTGAAGCCATCGTGGCTGAAGGATTAACAGCACTACACTCCCCTGTGGACATGGAGATTTGATCCTAGACCAACGACCCAAATCCACCTCCTCCAAACCGGCAGAAGAAATAGTCAAATTCCAAGTCCATCTAACGGACCCCCAAGAAGACAACATCTATTGGAGCACAATTAGAACCCACGGTCGACGCCGCGCTACGAGAGTTCCTACGTGAGAATTATGATATACTCGCCTAGCACCCTTCTGATATGCCAGGAATCCCACGCAAGTTGGCTGAACACAGCCTCAATATATTACAGGGATACTAACAAGTAAGCAAACACTGCGGCGCTTTTTCGAACACAAACGTCAAGCTATGGGGGAGGAGCTAGCCAAACTAATTGAGGCCGAATTCATTAGAGAAATAAAACACCCAGACTGGATGGCAAACCTGGTGATGGTGCCAAAGTAAGAAAAATCCTGGCGCCTGTGCGTCGATTTCAAAGACCTCAATAAGGCTTGCTCCAAGGATCCCCCCCCCCCCCCCCCGCAGCGACCAGATCATTGATGCTACCACAGGACACGACTCATTGTGCTTCATCGACGCATATTCCGGATACCATCAAATTAGAATGAAGGAGTCCAATCAAGCCGCAACAACATTCATTACCCCATATGAGCCATTCTGCTTCAACACCATGCCTTTGGGCTCAAAAATGCTGGCGCCACCTACCAACGCATGATTCAAACATGCCTAGAGAAATAGATCGGCAAGACAGTAGAAGCATATGTGGATGACGTCGTCACCCCAACTAGGAACGTTGAAACACTCATAGACGATTTACGTCTCACATTCGACAACCTCCGCGCATATGACATTAAGCTCAACCCAAAAAAGTGTGTCTTCGGTGTCACCGCGGGAAAACTGATGGGCTTCATCGTGTCCAATAGAGGAATTGAGGAAAATCCAGCCAAAACCCGAGCTTTGTCACAATTGGCTATGCCAACGGACCTTAAAAAAGTCCAAAAACTCGTCGGTTGCGTGGCAGATTTAAGTCGCTTTATCTCTAGATTGGGAGAAAAGGCGTTGCCACTCTATCGCCTTCTGTGGCGCATAGATCACTTCGAGTGGACAGATGTGGCAACGGCCGGACTAGAAGAAATAAAAACTCTTCTAGCAAGAAACCCAATCCTGGCCGCGCCTAACATTGGCGAACCTATGTTATTATACATATCGGCAACACACCAGGTGGTGAGCGCCGTGCTCGTCGTTGAGCGGGAGCAGGACAGACACAAATTTCCGCTTTAGAAGCTGGTACACTATGTATCCACTATCCTCGCACCATGCAAATCCCGGTACCCTCATTATCAAAAGATAGCATACGCGGTCTTCATGGCATCCCGAAAGCTACGACACTACTTCCAGGAGTGTTCGATCACGATGGCGTCTGAAGTACCACCCAATGACATAATAAACAACTGCGATGCCACGGGACGGATTGCCAAATGGGCCATTGAGCTCCTTCCATTTGACATAACATAGAAACCGTGTCGAACCATTAAATCCCAAGTATTGGCTGACTTCGTTGCCGAATGGACAGATGCCGAACTCCGTAAAGAGTACGACACATATTCCAACTGGGTTATGTATTTTGATGGTAACTCTACAAGAAAAGCGCTACCGGAGTACTTCAAAGATGTATCTCCGAGGAAGAGGGGCGGCAACTCTTGGCTGGAATTCACGCCAGTCTCGGCGGGCACCACGCCGTAGCTCGGGCCCTTGTTAGCAAGGCCTTCCGAACAGGTTTTTATTGGCCGACGGCCCGAGCAGATGCACAAGACCTTGTTCAGCGTTGCGTCGGATGCTAACTCTTTCCCAACCAAAGCCATATGCTGCCCACCGCCTTACAAACAATCCCAATCACTTGGCCTTTCGCGGTCTGGGGGCTCGATATGCTCGGACCCCTTAAAGGAGGAAGCCATAAGAAAAAGTATCTTGCTGGTCATGGTGGATAAATTCACCAAGTGGATAGAGGCCAAACCAGTTAAAATGGTCGAGTCTGGGATAGTGATAGAATTTATATCCTGTGTTGTACACCATTATGGTGTTCCACACAGCATCGTCACCGATAACGGGTCCAATTTCACAGCCGATGAGATGAAAACCTGGTGCACTAATCAGGGCATCAAACTCGATTACGCCTCTGTCTATCATCCACAAACAAATGGTCAAGTCGAATGAGCCAATGGTCTTATTATGAGCGGCATCAAGCCTAGACTAGTGCGGTCTTTGAAAGAATTGGACAAGCACTAGGTTGAGGAGCTCGACTCCGTACTCTGGGGGCTGCGGACCATGCCCAATCGTACTACCGGATATACACCTTTCTTCATGGTGTATGGCATAGAGGCAGTGTTACCCTACGACATTATTCATGACTCACCTTGAGTGCGCATTTATGAAGAGAGGGAGGTCGAGCTTGATCGGCAGGACAACTTAGATGCCTAGGAGGAGGAGCGCGACATTGCAAAAGCCCGTTCCGCATTTTATCAACAGCAGGCTCATAGGTATCAAAGCAGAGAAAGGCGGGCCAAGACTTATAATGTTGGCGAACTCGTTCTACACCTGCCGGAGAAGAAAAGGACAAACTCAAGCCCAAGTGGGTGGGTCCCTTCATCATTGACGAAGTTCACACCGGAGGAGCGTACCGCCTGCGTGATGCGTCAGACAATCGCTTAGAGCCGAACCCCTGGAATGCGGCTAGACTCCGACGATTTTATGCCTAGCACCAAACACTATGTTCATCTCCTTCCTCCCGTTGTTTCCATTATTATTTTTCTCTTTTCATTTTCCCCTTTAGCTTTACAGCTTTCGTGCGGCTAGACCGTGCACCCCTGACGCATACATCTTCAAATATGTACGTCCATTATACCTGGGGGCTTCTTGGACAGAAGCTTGCTATTATTATTTTTCGAGCATTAAGGTCAACACATATGCGTCTTTTATCATATGTACCTTTTCTTCGCCATTATATGCATCGATATGACTTAAGTTTTGGCCAAGCTGGGTTTCCTGGCTCCTGTGCTTATGACGTATGTTCCCATTAATTCGTCTAGGGCATAAATGGAGCACCTCATACTGGGTGAATCCTAAAGCTAGTGTTCTTAAGGGAATATTCGATCGGTGAATTAAAGATGTTTCCGCATTCACTCCCTCGTGAACCCCCAGATGTTACATATACTGCGATTTTTTCAATCACAGTTCGGACATGCACATTAAACGCATGCACACCCAGGGAAAGGAACCCTTAACGGAACTATTCTCTCTGGAAGATGTTTCTTACATAATGTAATATAACATAACTAGCCGGATACAACTTGTCTGTTCAAGCAACTATGACCCCTACGCCTGGTTTCCATGCATACCCCGGTCCATTTTACCGCTCAGGTATTCGGAAACACTCCGCACCTTCGGGTGCAGAGATCGAAGCAAAAAGGTCTGCCATGACAATCGTTTTGCAATTCAGCTAGAGTTACATACGTCAAGAAAGGTACATAGTCATTTGGACTCAAAAATTTCCTCCTCTCTACCGTCCAGCAGGCTGTCCAGCTTACAATCCTGCTGGGAATACTTGGCGGCTATTTCCACTTGGTCATATACCAAATTAATTGGAAATTCTTTTCCATCTAACCCTAGAGGTCCGGCCCGAGCCATATGATTTGGATTAAGCTTGGTATACCGTGTTTTCACCATTGCCCAGGCTTCTCGTGCACCTTCCGGGCAAGCCGATATCTTCCACAATCGAAAGCGCCATCACGCTCCCTTGAACAACTGTATAAGCTCCTCCATCTTTCCTAGAGGGGAGGCGGATGGCCATAACACCTTTGCAACACTTTGCATCGCCTGCCAAGCCTGCTCGTGCACTAGCGACAGGTCTTGTAGCAGATCGCCTGAAAATCCTGACATCTCCTCTACGGGACAACCGGTTAGCATACCTGCAGACATAACTCTGTCAGTCCCCTCCACCTCCAAGTTATTCGAAGGTAAGTTCAACCACATACTGAATGTACCGCCTCATAGCCTTTTATTCTCCTTCACAGAGTCAGCCAGCTGGGCCCGTACATCTTTCAGATCTTCGCCCAATTGGGTATTCAAATCCTGGAGCTTGTTTTTCTCCATCACGACTTTTGTCAGCACACACTCGCCTGCGGCTAGCAGTTTCTTGGCTTCTCGTTCTCCGCCTTGAGCAGCTTTCAGTTGTTCTTGCAGTAATCCTAATAAGAGGCGAGCAACCATGTTAGTATTCTTGGTATACCATTATGTTTTCTCGATGGAGGGGAACATTACCAGGAGACGCCTTCTTGGATTTCTCCAGTTCGGCACTAGCACCAGTTAGCTGCGTCTAACACCTTTCTAGCTCTTTGGCTAGCAGGTCGTTCTTCTCCGTAAGAACCTGGTTATACAGCAATACTTAAATCAGTTGTACCAACTACTTCAAGTCTCGGGGGCTACTAGCACGTGGTTATCCTATTCGGACAAAGTAAACTTACCCGCACATCTTTTAAATGCTACTTTGTGGCTCTATTAAGCCCATCTCGAGCAGCTCGGATGTATGTATCAGTCGAGCTGAAGGCGTTAAAAGCCTCTTCTGAAATGCCGAGATCTTGTAAAACGGCACTTCGGCGCCGATGATTCATGGCGCTCTCCACTTCCGAGTTAGTGATGGATACATCATCCGAATCCTTGGCTGGAGGACAGTTTGGCGTTACCCCCGTATCAGCCCCCGTCTTTACGGCAGGATCTGGATCCTGGCTGTGGGAAGTATGACCGGCCGAACCCTCGGATACAGTCCGGCACACTTTTTTCCTGATACAGGATAAACAAAAAGGTCACAGTTGGATGTGACTGCCAAGGTGCATATTTGCAAATCCATACCTCTTTGATGAAGGCTCGGCCGTATCTTCATTTGCCTTCCTCTTCGAAGGCTTGCCCGATGTGTTGGCCGCTCTCTTCGGAGATACCCCTGGGGCAGCATGGCGCGCCAAACGCCTCCCCTTTTGAGCACAGGACAGTGCAGTGGATGAGGCAGAATGAGATAACTCTTTCGGATAAGATGTCTCCTGATTACTTACGTGTGAAGCAGGGAGAAGGCCGGGATAATCGGCAGTGATAGCCACCTCTGTGTCGTCATAGCTCTCCTAGTAAAACACCTCGTCCTCGACCACCACGAATATATCCGGATCCTCCTCAAATCCGAGATCAAGGTCCCGATTGTGGCCCTTGGGTTGTGGGGCAGTGCTGTGAAGCCCTTCCAAAATCTTTCGCTAGTGCTATTATAAATGGACGGGTTAAAAATAAGTTTGTATGAGTAAATACAGTGATACAAGAGTAAAGAAGTATGCACTATAGCAATCATAGTTAAAAAAAGGCATGCCTAAGAGAGCGCTTAAGCGCGCCTAGGCTCTAGGCGTTGGCGAAACGCATTGCACATAACTACGCTTAATCTGTGCATAACTGCGCATAAGCATGCGCTTTGGTCAGTAAAGTGCAAGGCGTTGGCAAAACGCACAATTAATGCCTAGTGCTTTTTTGAACTATGATAGCAATGGAATCTTAAATTAGAAGAGTTGTTCTTCAGGTTTAGGCACTTGTTCTACATGAACAGAGTACAATAAGACGCAATAATATAGTACTTAAAAGTAGAAAATGAGCTCATAGACCTTACCACATTCTTTGTTTGGGACCAATACAGAACAAGGCGTTCCCAGTCATCGTCCAGTAAATGTGTCTCAGGAGAACGTAAGGGAATTTGATGAGTTTCTTTGCCGGTGAAGTACATTTTCTTCAGGTAATTCTGATACTGCCACCAAGCATTCTTGAAGATAGCAGAGGTATTAGCACAGGTTACCTCATCCTGAGTTTCCAAATCGGCCCTTCTCTATAGAGAAAAATGGGAAAATTTGTTTTATTATAACCATCATGGAGGTAGGATGTATGGGACAAAGCAAAGTAATTGCCATGAATAACATTACTTACACATAACTCCTGGACAAACACCTGCAACTGGCATTTTCTTTCATCTTCAGTATAATATTTCCAAGATGGGAAGATACACACATACGATTTAACAACATCAAATGCGATAGATGCTAAACTACGACTAGCTGGTTGTGCTTCCTCCACAGGAATAGGCGTACTAACTTGTGGAGTTGGGGTTCGCCGTGGTAGTACTGGCCCTTTGGGCATTGGAGCTTCCCTACTATCTGCTCTTGTTTGGGAGCTCTATGGTGGAGATGGTGCTGTGTCAATAGGAACTGGGTTACTATCTGCAGGGGTGGGGGTTAGATTGGGTGAAGCTGGTTCTCTGTCCATCGCAGTAGGGTTACAATCTACGAGAGTTTGGGTTATGTGTGGTAGGGCTGGTTCTCGTGCATGTACAACCGGGGTGCTATCTCCACCAAGAGCTAGCACTGTTTTATTTGTAGACCGTGTTTTAGTCTGCTAGATGTTGGCATCACCCGCTCCAATTCAAATGGCTGATAAACAGGAAACATAGTTGAATGTATAGACATTGTATGAGAGACAGATGCAATAGATAGTGTGGAAAAAATAGTTCATGAAAAAGTTGACATGTATATTCTTTAACTAAAACAGATAGCATGACATAATTTCACACCTATGATGTCTATCTAAACTGGATAGCATAGCATAACATAATTCAAAGATATGATGAATAACTAAACAGGATTGCATGACATAATTCACCTACTTGTTATCTAAGTAATCAGGATCGCATCATTTAATTCACATATGTGATTTATATGCTAAAAAGAGGGCATTAGATATGATGTCTGAACTAAGAACGTGGTGTTGAATATTGTGTATATGATGTCTAATCTATGTAATGCAAGACACCATATGCACGATATGAGCAGTATAACCGTGCCAAGTTAGAGCATACACCTCGATGGGGGAATAGGACTGGTCATCTATCTCTAAATCCATCTTTGAGGAGCTATCGGGACCCAACAAGAGATCTGCTTCGATAGGTAGCACTGTCTGCTCTGAAGGCCTTGTTTTCACTCCAGATTTTTCAATCTCCCACCCAAATGGATGGAAATGTACAAACATTGTCGACAAATGGAAATGTAATGAAGAAAAGGATGGGCAAGATATCATTCAAATATATGATGCCTGGTTAAACAGGATGGCATTGCACATTTCACGTATATTTTGGCTGGCTAAAAGACATGAGACTGCACAATTCCCATATATGATATAGAAACTAAATAGGTGGCATTACAGAACATGTCTAAACTAAGCAGATGACATATATGATGTCAAAAGTAGGCACTACAAGGCAACATATGCATGATATGACTAACATCATCATGTCAAGGTAGAGCAAACACCTTGGGCGGTAAATAGGAGTGGTCAGCGGTGTCTGAATCCGCCACAGAACAGATATCTTCCAATGGATTACAATCTCGAGAGGGGTGGGGACGGTTTGCCATTGAACCGACCATGGAGTGATGTCTGCATGACATTGTATTGCCATGAAAAACTCTTCTCTTTTTCTCTACATGTTCAACATGACCGTCTACAATATCTGACATGCATATGAAAAAAATATGGTGAGATTATGTAGGGAGAGCATGCAGAAATTAAGAGTGATGGTAACAACCAGTGGATGGATCCAAAAATAATGATAGCAGGCTGGTGATTGCTTTAATTTAATAAAAAGACAGATGATGATTGCTTTACTATTTGTTTCCCACCCAAGATGAACAACATAGGCATACCCTAGGTGAACCAGATATTAGACAGAGATACTATTCATTTCTTCCTCGATATGTGCCCCACAACTAATTTAGAACTCAAGTTTGAACATTACTTTGGACCTGACTTGGAGTTCAAGAGGCGAACAGGATGATAAAGTAGCAGGTAATTTTAAGCAATGCATAACATAAGCAGAATCAAAAGAGTGCGACCTTTCTTGTGGACCCGTGTACTCCTCAGGTTCATCTGCTGAGTCGATGATGGTGATGCCGTTGCGGTGGGTGCCGGCGGAAGGGAAGGAGATCCGAGGCAGCGAAAGACGATCAGGAGTCGTGATGTCTGGTATGGTGGATATTTCTGTCATTGGAGCACCTCAGGTGAGGTGGACGATGTCGTGGCAGGAGCAGGACATACCACACAAAGTTCCCTTCGACACCTACCTGTAACTGAAGTAATTCTAAAAACGCAGGGATAGGAAAAACACCGGAATAGGATAGGAATGCACATGGTAGACAGATCATTTGTAAACACAGGATTTATGTCAACTTGGTTGTTTGGTTTACAGGAATTGGAAGATCAGAGGAATGCAAAGAAACATGGCCAAAATAAAGTGAAACCATATGAAAGCGTGTACAGTTAGAATGTTATTCTGCCACTAATGCACTTGGTCTTGTTTTCATGCATAGGATTTTGAAAAGTAGGTCCAGGTGGATGTTTTGCTTCATTCCTTTCAACAAAATGCATCAATAATTGAATAGTAGAGTGCCATTGAAAAATTCCCCATTGCTATGTTTTTCCGTCGAACCAAAATAGCCCTAATGGATCGACATGAATGTATAGTAATAAGTGATGCAACAAGTGTACAACCTCTTTGCCGTGGCCGTGTCGACCTCAGCATCATTGGGTTGGTCACTGAAGCAGTTGAGGCAGAGGTGGCTGTCGGAGGAGTGGAGGAAGATCTGAGGAATCTGTAGACGGCGTCCAGGGCACTGCTTTGTTGTGATGGATCATTCTGTCATTGGAGCAGCCCCGCTGAGCCATAAGACGACAAGGCTGAAGCAGCACAAGACAGACATCGTCAATCTCAAGTGGGATTCTAATGTAAAATAGATGTAAAATTTACATCACCAAAAACCACCTGACTACAACAGATGAGGTAAAAACTGTTGACTCTGAACTTAACTGTCGAAATTGAAATTTACTGTGGAATCTGAATGTTACTATCGAAACTGAACGCAATGGTAGAAGAGAGGCACTTGACATGTAGTTTAGGGAGGGCCTACAGTTCTTCTTCAACCTGCACCCCCTGAGTCGCCAGCCACCACCGGCCGAACCGCCGGCCCCAGCGCCGCCTTGATGCCCCAAAACAACTCCCCACCGCCGGTCCGCCGCCGCCTCGGCTAGCCCTATAGGGCCCCTGCCCCCACCCTGAACCCTAAGATAGATAGTGGAGTACCTCTCCGGTGAGCCCCCATCCCCGCTGCGAGTGGTTCTTCCTTAACTTTGGCGAGCCCCCCCCCACCCCCTGAAAATCGACTGACCCAAAAGTAGATTCAGTCGACTGAAGTGTAGCTAAATCGGAGCAGTGCAACAGCACAAGCGAGGGGGAGAGCAGCAGCAGCAGGGTGAGCGAGCGAGCGAGAGCCGGAGCAGCAACAACGCGAGTGAGCGAGCGAGAGCCGGAGTAGCAGCAGTAGATCCGACTGGTATGGACGGCGCCACCGAAGGGGCCTCGCACGAGGGGAGAGCCATCGTGTAGATGTTGCCCGCGTCGTCGGCTTCAAGGTAACCGCTCCATGGGGGTGCGGGATGGAGCACCCTCAGTGCCAAGAGGTCGAGCTAAGGAGAAGGTGCGATGCGATGAGTGTACAACCTCTTTGGTGGTGCTGAGTAGGCCTCGGCTTCGTCCGAGGAGTCAGTGAGGATGATGCGGTTCTGGTGGAGCAAGTTAAGGCGGCGCTGTGGGGATGGAGCAGCCGCGATAGACGAGGCGTTCGTCGGAGCAGCTCCTTGGAGGTGGAGGATGGGGCGGCTGAACCGGCGGGACGACAAGATGGACGACGGATCCTCATCTAAGGAGGTGCACAACGGACGTCGAGCTGTTGCGGTGGACGACATCGTCGGGGAAGAGGCTCCGGCTCGGCAGCGGTGAGGTGGCGGACGGAGGAGGGTGGGGTTTCGCGGCTGGAGGAGAGAGGTTATGGCGGCCTTGTGGCGACCCGACCCGAATGGATCAAGTCTACTGTGCTTCGGTGTCATCCCTGGATCAGTAATGCTGAAACCACACAGTACAGCGAAGGATTTATAGCAGAGTGGCAATCACACACTTATTACATCGTTGTCTCAAAGAGAACTTATTACAATAAATATGGCTTAAGGCCATTTAATAAAGATAACAACAGAAGACTCGGAAGATAAATGGGTCCATCAACTCCAACGGCATCACTGAGTATAGAACCACGACCTAAAAGCACCTTACTCGTCGTCTGAAAAGTCTGCAACATGAGAAGTTGCAGCCCGAAAATGGGTCAGCACATGGAATATGCTGGCAATGTAACACATAGAGAGTAATGGAATGTAACAGCTATACTACATGCATATATGGCTGGTGGAAAGCTCTATGGTTACAGTTTTGCGTAAAGCCCGTTTTTTTCCTACTGCAAAGGAATAAATTTATTTAACTATCATGGTAGTTGTTGAACATCGAGAATGGTTGACAGCATTCCGATCCCAATTGAGTGAACAATTAAAACCCAACAATATTAATTAGAAGTAACATGTTGAGATTCACACGATATTCAAGTACTAGATACTCAAGTTGTCCATAACCGGGGACACGGCTAATCATGACTAGTTTATACACTCTGGAGAGGTTTGCGCACTTTTCCCCACAAGACTCGGCCTCCGTTTGGTTTCCCGCACTACATGGTGTTTGAGAAGACGGATGACCGAGACACAGTCGTTCAGAAGTGCTAGCACCTTACATGTGGGGTAGACCGTACCACCTACAACCCCTACATCTGCTAGTCCACCCCGTAAGAGTTCGCACAACTTAGTCAACTATGCCAGAGCCCATAATGGCTTGTGGCTGCACACGGAAGTTTCTAGCATGAAAGATCTTATGATCCCTTTGAGCCTGGGTGGCGGTCCGAAAAAAAACAGGCAAGTCCTGATAGACATCAGGTGCCTCAATCCACCCAGATGTGTGTTTAAGTTGCCACCTTAGATAAACCATTAAAATTATCAACTCACATCTGTCATGGATATCACTCACCCAATCCACGTCTACTAGCATAGCATGGCATAATAAGCAAACGTAGAAGTAACTCCCAAAGGTCTCATAATAAACAGGTAATAGGCACTACCTCTTCTACTTCCCATCCCACAATTTAATTAGATCCTAATCATGCAGTGTGAGAGGATTGATCTAATGCAATAAAACATGGGTTGTAGAAAAGGTATGATCAAAGTGTTACTTGCCTTGCTGATGATCCGCGAGTCCTAGGGATTCGAAGTAACAGGCGGCGCAATCCGGGTAATCTATCGCAGACAAACAACAAGCATACAATAAGTACTCATCTAATGCACAGGTAAAACTCGAACAAGAGATCGAACCAGGTAGTTCAACTTAAGAACTCCGGTTGCAAAGAAAGAACGAACCGAACAAAGAAACGGAAAACAAAGGGCGGAAGAAACAACTCGGTTCTAGCAAGTTGAAACTAGGTCAAATTTTACCGGGGCAAAAACTTGTTTAAGTTGATTAGACGGAACGGCGGTTTCGAAACGAAACTCCAGGCGCTTGAATCACCTGATTCCGATAAACGATCGAGAAGATAAACTAGAACGAAGATCGGATCTGAGATCGCGATCGCGGAAGAAATCCGACGAAAAGAAAACGAAGAACGGTTAAACGAACGGACGTCGTTAACCGGGAACAATCGGTGATCACGTTCGTTGGGACGAACGGTCCAATAGAAGAACGAAAACCGATCTAGGATTTTCGGAAAAGAAAACCGAAACGAAAAACCGATCTAGAAAACGAATCGGAAGAGAAGAAAAGAATCGGAACAATTAGAAGAAAATGATCTGAGGAAAAGAGACGCGGGGCAACCTCCGGCGAGGTCTCCGGCGAGGTGCTCCGGCGGCGTGGCGTAGGGTGGCGGCGGCGCTAGGGCACAAGGGCGGCGGCGCGGGTGTGGGGCGGCGCGGCGGCGGTGTAGGGCGCGGGGTGGGGTGGGGGGGGGGGGTTGGGGGTTGGGGGTTGGGGTTTTGTTTTGAGGGGTTGAGGGGGGGGGGTGTGGGGGTATTTATATTGGGGAGGGGAGGAGAAAACTTGGGGTAGGGGGCAAGAAATGGAGTAGGAATAGGAAAGAAAAAAGAGGAAACGGAGTAGGACTAAAGTCCTACTAGGAATCAAAAAGGGGCGGCGGCGGCTCCTGCCTCTGGCGCCTGGCGCGCGCGATGGCCTGGCGCGGCCGACTGCCTGCGCTGGGGAGGCGGTGGCTGGCCTGGGCCTTGGCCCGGCTGGCCTGCTGGATTTTTTTTAAACGGTTTCGCGCGCAGAAAAACACAGAAAAGAAAATCTAAACGGGCTCCAAAATTTCTAAAGTAAATTTTCCCCGACTCCTAAAAATGAGTCGAACAAAATGAACTTTTCTTTGGGCCTAAAATGCAATTTTCGAAAACGCGCATTTTTCCCTATCCAAATAAAAAGCAAACAAACTCCGGCAAACAAAATTGATCTATTTATTAAATCTTCATTTTTCCTCAATTTGGGAAAGTCATATTATTCCCTCTCTCATATTTTGATATTGGAAAAATAATTGAAGATGAAATAAATAAATCAAGTGATCCTCTTTTCAAATTTGAGAAACTCAAATATGAAACAAAAACGAAATCTCCAACTCTCTCCGAGGGTCCTTGAGTTGCGTGAAATTTCTAGGATCAACCCAAAATGCATGAAAATATGATATTCATGATGATCTAATGTATAACATTCCAAATTGAAAATTTGGGATGTTACAGGCCTGGGATTTCGAATGGCGAAAAGGAGGCGATGGGAGGGGTGAACCATGACTTAGGGACGCGCTTGTCCAAAATGTAGGGTGTGTTACAAAAGTACCCCCCACCGATTTGAACTAGCGGCCCTTTCGGCTCAGGGTTAGAAGGGGGATTTTGTGTCGGGATTTGGCAGCTGGAGGGAGTTTTCGCGCGCGTTGTAATTTCGGGATAGCAAGGCGCGGGTTGTGAAGGTGCCAATTTTGGGAGCACGATATCTGAATTTTCGGGATATAACAAGGCGCGGGATGAATTTTAGGGACAAGACTAACGTGTAATATTGTACTTGTACGTACCAAATCAATTCGCACTTCCCTCAGCCAAAAAGAAAACGAAAAAAATAAAACTATTCACACCACACAAAGAGAGAGTCTTGCCCCGTTTTACTATAAAATGCTATTTAAAGCTACTCATACCAACAATTTAGTGCAATTAAATGCTATTCGGTAGTATGAATCCATGTTATGTCCAATTAAATTTTTTTGCTTGCTTTATAATGCATGTAACCTACTCATACCAACATTTTAGTGCATTCCAAATTTCTATACTACCGCTGCAATTCGAACTGAATTTGAATTCGTTTCTCTATTTCAATAAGAATCTACAATTATGATTGTTGCCAACTTCAACCATCATTCGTGTATTACCTTAACAACACACCACATGATTACTATAGACATAGATATGAACTATGTGTACTACATGAACTCGAATTCTATTTTTTGAATACACTTGATGTTGATTCCAAATAATAGTACATTTGATGTACTAACTATATATTCATAATCTAAACCATATTCCATACGTGTACACCATGTTTATCACAGATTGTATAGTGCCCCGCCCCCTACATTATGACAAGTATTTAGACCTGAGCTGCAAAAGCCACACATTAGCCCAAATTATGATCAATGTTCTATATGTTGTATGTAGTACTAGCAAGATGCCCATGCATTCCACAGAACACCAACATGATCAAGGGGAGGCCTAATTTGCAAATATGGAGAGGGGTGTGGGTATCTTTTTTCAAAATTGCCATAGTTTCCTTCCTATCCGTCAGATATAAATCGGACGGCCTATATTGCAGGATGGCACCATCATCAACAACTCCGTTTTTATAAGAGTAGAGATAAAATATATTATATGTAGTATAACATGTTCATAACCACACCATGTGTATCACTGTTATATATATTCACACTTGCGTCGGTTTAAAACACTATGATAAATTCATCAAATATCCGAATTCACAGTTTATAATGAAGTATGATCTCTATTCGTCTTTTACACCCACACAATCCTCTTATCTTTGTAGCTAGCTAGCGCTAACTTTCTCTCGTGCAAGCAGACGCCCGCATTCCACTCACCCTCCCTCAACATTCTCCAGCTCCATCGCGCAAATTCGTCTTTTCGCTTTGGGTCGTTCACCGACGGTGTGTGTAGCCCCCCCAGCTCCTTCTTTACGGCACACATTGATTGATATGCCTCTCTAGCCAGGTGTGCCTAGCACAAACACAAGCTTCCCCTCTTCTCTTATCACCGTCCATGCCTCACTCCCACCACTCTTTTCATCGATCTCGTACTCGCACACTCCTTCCCCCTCGATATAGTATGACTCCCTCACCACCTCCTAGATGCATCCCTCTCTCTATCCTTCTCCCCGTCCCTCATTTGCTTCTAACACACACATGCATGCATGTATACCGATCGATCTCCCAACATATACCTAGGTCAAATTTAACTATTCCCCCCATCGATCGACATACCTCACAAGTTATGTCTCTCCTTTCTCTGACAAAGGACGATTGATCTTCCTATGTTGTTATGTCTGCTTACCACAGCCATATCTTCCCCCCCTCATCATTCGTGCATGCCTCCTGACCCGTCTCTCACACACACGTGCACAGACAGGCAGCCATCCCCTCTCTTATTGATATTGCGGGCGTGCCCTCCGGTTGTCTAGCAAGCCTATCCCACCATTTGTTAGAAGCAACTCCACTACCATCCCCTCCAACACTCTAGCCCCGTCTCTCTCCTAACCTTATTCCTCTCCTACACATATGCATGGATACCGATCGATCTCCCTTAATACATGAGGTAGATCGATCTCCCTTAACACATGAGGTAGGCCTCTCTCCTCCTCCACACATATACCAGCCATTGTGCCTCTATAGTTAATTAGGCCTCCCTCCCCCCCCACACACACACACCGATAGTCGAGCGATGTAGGTAGGTATCCATGCCACAGAGACAAACCGCACCTGTCCCCTATCTCGTTCTAGTAGGCCAGCCACTCTATATCTTTGACGTGGGCACACACAAATTCTATGGCACTCTTTATTGACCATGCACGCACACACACACATCATCCCTCTCTTCAATTCTATGGACACCTCAAGTCGATGATACTTCCACTCTCTTCTCGTGGATCGCCCCCTCTATATATATGATATATCCAGGACTCTATTTCACACACATTGCATATGTTACATTTTTTGATTGACCCCCTCCCCTAAAAAAACTCTCACGAACCCACACACTATATCTCTCTACGTTTGTATCTCTCTCACATAACCCCATGTAGGGGGTGTACATATACAAGAAGAGAATAGGTGCACCGTGCACATGTACTCATGCTTCGTGCCCAGCCACACCCGCGCGGGTACACGGTGGAGCTCATTTCTATACGAAATGGCAGCCCACGTGCTAATTTGAACACGTGTGGCGGTTGTTTACCTATGGAGGTCGTGTACCACGCGTGCACGAAACAAAGTTTGACTTGATGCGTTGGCGTGTTATTTTTAAATAAACTTATATCGCTCAAATGGCACGTACACAGAATATAAAACAATTTTTATGGAGAAAAAGGTAGTCCGCTCCACTATATACAATGGAGCCTCCCTACCTGGTTTGTCTCTCTTCAGAGTATCTCACACAAGGCTGCGGTGGCCTCTCTCTCTCACTGTTGGTCACTGATCCGGCCGCATCCCGTCCGCCGTCGGAAAGGGCGGACGTGCATCGTTTCTCTATTCAACGGCGCCGAGGCAGGACGTCCCAATCTGCAGTACACACTGTTCTCTCTGACCAAGCTTCGGCACGGTAGGGCCTACGCCACCTGCGACATGGGCAGATTCCGCCCGCGCCGCTCACCTAGTTACATCCCGACGACCTCCAGGTATCCCCTCTGGCCTTGCTCCACTGCCTGTCTTCCCACGTTGCTGCATGTGGATCTTCCATGGTTCTTTGCACAAAACGTAGCTCGTCCGACGTACTTTCCATATTGCAATCTTGTCCTCACAACTTTTTAGACAAACACAACCGTGTTGTTATCTTCCCTTAGGACAAGGAATATACTTCTTTTTGTCATCGCAATTGTCATCAACAATATTTGTCTTTTTACAAATTTCAAATGGGCATATTTTAGAGTATAGATTCACTCATTTTGCTTCGTATGTGTACTCCCTCCATTCCTAAATATTTTTCTTTCTAGAGATTCAACAAGTCACTACATACGGAGCAAAATGAGTGAATCTACACTCTAAAATATGTCTATATACATCCGTATGTAATAGTCCATTTGAAAATCTAAAAGACAAATATTTGAGTAGTCACTCGTTGAAATCTTTAGAAAGACAAATACTCCGGAGTATATTTAAGAACCGAGGGGGTAGTGCACAACCGCATGGGAGACTTAGACCGGTCGTTGCGCCGCATTAATAGTGAGTAATGAGCAGTCAAATCATAAGCCCCACCTTTCCCACTATAAGTTGCTCGGAAGAAGCAACCATCAATACGCTCTTCTTTGAATCCGCTCATACTAATCCATCCGTCACTGTTTATAGAGCGCGCTTCAGAAAAAAATCTCTAGGACCAAGGCGACTAGCGATCGGCCTGAAAAATAGCATTGGTAGTTATAGCACGGCATCTATTACTAGAGGAAATAATGCGTACACACATGCATGCAGTGCTTCCACCCCGGGTACACACATGCACGCATGTACTCCACTCTGTTGTACTACATTGAGAGAAAATTGCAGTTACCATGCCCTAATTAATTGAGCATTAAACCAAGTGCGTCTAAAGTCTCTCTGGTGGTGGAAATGCATTCAGAGAAATGCATCATAATGAAGCGTGCCCTATAAACTATGACAGAGTGAGGAGTAGTATGAAGGTGCAGAACCAAGTACCCGTATGGCCAGTCGGTCAACGCACCTCCTCTTGGCATATCACTGACATGTGGGACCGGAGTGTGAGCAAACCGATCTCAATTGACAGTAAAATGGCCAACCCGCCGTTCCTTGAGAGAGACGAGGAGCGAGAACACACAGACGGGCTCGCACGGAGGCCAAAATATATTCGAGCATGGTTGATCGATATCATCATTACATGTTGGGTTGCCGTTTTCCGCCCTTCTCCGGAATAAATGTGTACTTTATCAGATATTTAAAAAATAAGAGTACAGAGGCTCCACCATGTGGTTCTAGTAGTAGTACTACTTGTACTGCTAAACCTCACGCTTGGCTCTTCGCCTCTGCATGAAGTCGAACAATGATGGTACTCCGCATGTTTGGTACTACAGTGTATGCCTCTGGCAATCTAACACCGAATGAACTGATGCATGTCCACCGCCTGGGCGAGGGTATGTTGCATTAGTCAAAAGGCGTAAGAGACCTTCACCTCGTCCTACAAGCTTCTCCTCGTTCTGCGAGTTGACGGGACACACCAAAAAGTAGTGCTAGTCCGTACTCCATCATGTTCAGCGAGGTACCCTGCAAAAAAGAAGTAGGAAGCGAGGTGTTTCATCAAGCCAGCTCTCGGCCACATTCAAAGTGCAGCAAGCACGGTTTGCACAAACATGCGCCGCAAGGTTTCCTGACCTGTTTACATGTTGAAGAACAAAAAAAGAGGAAATATTACCGAGCGCTCCTATTTGTAACAAGATATGAGCTAGAATTAAGCGAGAATTGAGGCGAGTGTTCCATGCAATCAACTTCCATTATCACATGTGAGAACCCTCGAAGAGAACCAAATGTGTTGAAGATTGCTTTATCACATTTTAAAAATATAATAAGAGTCCAGACGCTCCTCCATCCGGTTCCTAGTACTACCTCTATAGACTATAGTAGTAGTACTAGTACTAGTAAACTTTGCGCTTGGCTGTTCGCCTCTTCGGGAAGTGCAAAAATAATAGTACTACTAGTATAGTATATGCTTCTGGCAATCTGACACCGAATTAACTGTTGCACGTCCACCGCCTGAGCGAAGGACAGCTTGCATTAGTCAAAAGTTTCTCCTTGTCCTGCGAGCCACCGCGCGCAAGCTTCTCCCGTCCTGCAAGCTTCTCCTCGTTCGACAAGTTGACGGGACACAGCAAAGTAATGCTAGTCCATACTGCCTCCTCTCCGGTTAATATGGCTTAATTTCAAACGAGATAAATACACTGTCTGTCACTGTATATTTGTAAAAATACAGTCAGTGGACTTCATTAATACGCTCATTGCGCTCAATATATACATTTTCCGGTGTTTATACGGTCACTAGCTCACCCTGGCCGAGTATGTGTGTGCATGCACGTGTAGGTTGAGCACTTGAGCGTGACCGTGTGTGTTCCATCGTGTCCTCGGACATGCATGCATTAGGGCGTCACGCGCGTTTTTGCATCCATGTG
This sequence comes from Triticum urartu, assembly GCF_003073215.2. Lineage (NCBI taxonomy): Eukaryota > Viridiplantae > Streptophyta > Magnoliopsida > Poales > Poaceae > Triticum > Triticum urartu. The sequence goes on from NC_053025.1 coordinate 302,744,354, forward strand.
TACGTGTGACTGTTGCATGCACGTAGGGGAGTACGTGTAGGGGACACTAAAGGAGCAGTCAAATCACACAGTAAGTTAGTCGGAAGAAGCAACCATCATTTCACTCTTCAATGACACGTACGCAATACAAAATGGTTGATATGGAGAGAAAAAGAAAACCACTATATATAAACTAGCAGGACCCTAAACTACAAGCCTCCTTGTTTGGGTTGCTCTCTTCACAAGCATAGGACGACGGTGGCCACACCGCCTAACTACCTAGCTGAGTGCGCGCGTCTGGAAAATCTCCAATGCTCACTCGACGAACATGCTCGTCGGCAGATCCCTGAATCCAGTCGATGGCCACAGCCGTTGTTTCCGCCTGAACCTTGGGTATACCACACTCTGATCCAGAATCTTACAACTGCAGCATGTATAGCACAATCAATTCATCTGTCTCATTTAGAAGCTGACAGAGGTTTGATGCAAATTCGAGCGCTCCTTCGCGCAACGGGGGAAACAAACTCGGCTGTTTCTTAGTCGCGCAACAGGATCCATAGCAGATCTATGGTTGCAGACACAGTTCAGTCGACACATAGCCCAAGATCGCCTCCACGGCGTGACGATTGTTGTCGCTGCCAGGACAAGTACCTGGGGGGAGGCCACTAACAATATGATCATCAATATGCCCGTGGAGACCACCTTCGAGTGGGTTCGCCCCCTCCGAGGGGTGGATCGTACGCGCCCTGGTGGTATGATGACAGGCGTCGGTATCATGATGAGCGGAGGGCTCCATTCGACCCAAGAGAGTCTGGGTTTGATGCGATATCACTCCTCATACATGGTTTGGTCGATAGGGTCCGGGAACACAGAGAAGGACAAGACAGAGACCATCCAATTGGAAGCAGAGCATTTGTTTCTGGACCCGAGTGTTTCAGCAGAGCCATCCGAGCTGCTAAGAGTCCACCCAACTTCAGGTTGGCGACGGGCATGAGTAAGTTACCAATGAGTCGAATCCCGACACATGGCTAGAAGATTACCGAGTGGCAATGTAGATTGGTGGAGGCAACGATGATGTAGCCATGAAGCACCTCCCCCTAATGCTTGAGGGTTCGGCCAGAGCTTGGTTGAATCAGTTGGCCCCTGGAAGTATCTTCTATTAGGAAGAGTTAGCTCGAGTGTTTATCAAAACATTCGAGGGCACCGGCAAGAAACCTACTAGGCTGACTGAATTGCAGCACTGTGTTCAGAAGCAGAATGAGACTCTGATAGACTTCATCTAGAGATGGACTATCCTTCATCACACTGTAGAAAATGTGTCAGAGCACCAGGAAGTTTGCGCCTTCAAAGAGGGCGTTTGGTACAGAGAGCTCAACCTGAAATTCATTCGGTCCGGACTCCGCAGACATGTCTCTGGCCCGAATGATGGAAATAGCCACTCGGTACGCGAACGGTGAAGAGGAAGACCGACTCTGCAGTGGCAAGGGAAAACCAGTTGCCCAAGACACCGGAGGTGGAAATTCTGGTCAGAAGCAGAAGCGAAAGGATGAAGTTGCGGGTCCCACCGAGGCTGCAATTTTGAATCAAGGAAAATTCAAAGGAAAGCCTATGGGGTTGTGGGTGCCCAAGAAGGTGAAGGATCAGGCTGGTAACAACGTCCTCAATTTATCGTGTCACATACACACGAAAAAAGATGCAGACGGTAACTTGATTCTACCCAAGCATACCACTCGACAGTGTCGGCTCCTAATTCAGCAGTTCAGAGAGGGCCAGTCCCCAGAGAAGGACTCTGATAAGGAAGAAGAGAAAGAGGAAGATGATGGTTACCCCAATGTGAATGCAACTTTGGTGATTTTTGCTGACTTAGAGAGAAAAAGTCGACTGAAAGTTATCAACACAGAAGTGAACATGGTTGCTCCGGCAACCACGACGTATTTGAAGTGGTCAAAAACTCCCATCACATTCGAGCAGTTCGATCACCCATTGCACGTTGCTACCCCTGGGTGGCAAGCTGTAACACCCATGATGCGACTATATCTCCCACGTGTCGGAGCACGACTTAGAGGCATAACCGCATTGTAGCCATGTCGCAAGAGGGGTAATCTTTACACGTCCCACGTACTGAATAAGAAAGAAGTACATAGTTGTCTTACAATCGCCACTTCACACAATACATAAATATAGCATTACATCATCCAGATACAATCAAGGCCCGACTACGGAACCAAAATAAAGACAACCCCAAATGCGAAAGATCCCCGATCGCCCCAACTGGGCTCCATTACTGATCGTCTGGAAAGGAAACGTAGTAACATCCTGAGTCCTCATCGATCTCCCACTTGAGTTCAGTGGCATCCCCTGAAATGTCATCATCGGCACCTGCATCTGGTTTTGGAAGTAATCTATGAGTCATGGGGACTCAGCAATCTCACACCCTCGCGACAAGACTATTTAAGCTTATGGGTAGGGAAAAGGTATGAGGTGCAGCTGCAGCAAGCACTAGCATATATGGTGGCTAACATACGCAAAAGAGAGCGAGAAGAGAAGGCAAAGCACGTTCGAGAATCTATGATCAAGAAGTGATCCTAGAAATACCTACGTTCAAGCATAACACGAGACTGTGTTCTCTTCCCGGAATCCGCCGAAAAGAGACCATCACGGCTACACACGCGGTTGATTCATTTTAATTTAAGTTTAGTGACAAGTTTTCTACAACCGGACATTAACAAGTTCCCATCTGCCCATAACCGCGGGCACGACTTTCAAAAGTTCAAATCCCTACAGGAGTGTCCCAACTTAGCCCATCACAAGCTCTCACGGTCAACGAAGGATATTCCTTCTCCCAGGACGACCCGATCAGACTCGGAATCCCGGTTACAAGACATCTCGACAATGGTAAAACAAGACCAGCAAAGCCACCCGAATGTGCCGACAAATCCCGATAGGAGCTGCACATATCTCGTTCTTAGGGCACATCGGATTGTCCAAACTTCCGGTAGGCCAACCCAGAGTTGCCCCTGGTGGCCCTGGGGTTTAAAATAAAGATGACCCTTAAGTCCGCGGAACCTAAGGGAAAAAAGGCTAGGTGGCAAATGGTAAAACCAAGGTTGGGCCTTACTGGAGGAGTTTTATTAAAGGCGAACTGTCAAGGGGTTCCCATTATAACCCAACCACGTAAGGAACGCAAAATCAAGGAACATAACACGGTATGACGGAAACTAGGGCGGCAAGAGTGGAACAGAACACCAGGCATAAGGCCGAGCCTTCCACCCTTTGCCAAGTATATAGACGCATTAAAGTAAACAAGATATAATAATGATATCCCTACAATAAACATGTTCCAACAAGGAACAAACTCCAATCTTCACCTGCAACTAGCAACGCTATAAGAGGGGCTGAGCAAAGCGGTAACATAGCCAAAAAACGGTTTGCTAGGACAAGGTGGGTTAGAGGCTTGACATGGCAATATGGGGGCATGATAAAGCATGTGGTAGGTATCTCGACATAGGCATAGAAATAGAGCGAGCAACTAGCAAACGAAGATAGAAGTGCTTTCGAGGGTATGTTCATCTTGCCTGCAAAGTTCTCCGAGTTGACGTAAGCTTGATCCTCGTAAGCATACTCAACGGGTTCCTCGATCACGTACTCGTCTCCCGGCTCTACCCAAAGCAAGAACACAAGTAAAGGGAACGACAATCAACCACGGTGCAATGCGCAAGCAACATGGTGCAAAACATGGCATGATATGCGGGATGTGATTTGCAATGCATCTGCATGCTCCGGAAGGAAAAGATTGAACCAGGCCTCAACTTGGAAAACCAAGAGTGCCGCTGGAAAGGTGAGTTGATTTTGGTCGAAATCAATATAAAGATCACCGGAATCGGATGCACGGTTTGCAAATGGCAAGCAAAACAATAATGGCACTATTCTGCGATTAACAACACGATGGCATCTAAAATGCATCAAGAAAATAAGCTACTGCACTCTAACATAGTAACAAAGCACATGGCAGTGATCCACTCAAGATGCTTGGGAAAAGATGAGCACTGAGCTACGGCTAAATCACAAAATAGCAGTTTCAAACAAGCATGGCAAAAGTGCAAAAGATATCACGTTCACAGACAAAGTGAAAATAACATGTCAGGATTAAACATCAGGAAGCAATGTTTAGAGCAAGATAACAACATGCTACAGGAATATATCATGGCAAAGCAAGGCATGGCATGAAACTACTCAAAGCATATAACAAAAGTCCCTTACTGACCATAAGCCAAAAAGGATCAGAAGATATGATGGCACCCATGTAAACATAGCAAGTTTCGTTAACAGATTCGGACTTAGCAGAAAACTGGACATGGCAAAAACAGAGTTACGTAGGCATGTTTGCGAGCTCGATGCACTCATCACAAGGCATTGCATGACAAACTAAGCATACTCCTAGCAACTAGACATGATCAAGAAGCTAAACATGGCAAGAACAATCTCATAGCATGCATGGATCAACTATAACAACCTTGGCAAAATTGATTAACACGTAAGAAATCTTCCAGGAACATTTTATAGCAAAACTAGAGCAAGATTGAGTCATGCTATGGTAGTGCATAATTATAGAGCATGGATTTATAGAGCATAACAATATATCAAAATCATCCTTACTGAACATGCTCAAAAGAGGCATGGATCACTCTGTAGCAACATGAATACATGGCATAAAAATAACATCAGGGAAATGACTTAGAATTCTTTTAAGTCCCTGAAATCAACAACATCACGAGAGCTACTTTGCATGCATGTTCTAGTCACCACATTGATCACAAAAATACATGGCATACACCCCTGTAAAGATGGCATGGCATGGCCCAAAACACATGTAGGGCTCAAGTTCATAGGAGGCACACATTAAACATGGCAAAAATGACAAATGTCCATAATCTGTTAATAAACAGAAACTAACATTTTATAGCACTCTTTCAACAGCATTTAGGGCATCAATATGCACTCAAACAAGTATGGTGCAATGGAATGAACTGAAGAGCACAACCAGACGAACAATTTGATATATCACACGCGCAAAATGGAGCTACAGATGCAGAGATACGACATGATGAAGATGCCTAGAAAATATTGGAAACTAGGGACTTAGTGTAAATTCAACCTCGAGGTAAAAGTTGAGCATGGGAACAGAGGCTCGCCGGAGATGGCGGATTTGGGCGGGATCTCGCCGGATCCGGCCGGATCCCGGCGCGGGCAGGCAGAGGAGATCGCCGGCGGGCGCGGGGCGAGGCCGGGGACGACGGGGCGGCGGTCGGCGAGCTAGGCGGCAGAGACCGGCGAGCTGGGCGGCGGAGGAGGCGAGCTGGGCGGCGGAGGAAGCGAGCTGGGCGGCGGAGGATGTCACGAGGAGGCGGGGTCCCGTGCGGGGCGGCGGCGCCCGATCCGGGCCGGGAGGGCCACACGCGGGCCCTGCGGGCATCGGCGGCGGTGGCGGTGAAATGGGGTGCGGCCCGGTGACGTGGCGCACAGCGATTGGGCGAGGGGACGGCGGCGGACATGTCCGGCGCTGGGCGGACGTGTCCGGCGCGCGGAGGAAGGGGAAGAATATGGTTTGGACCGGGAATTTTTGGAGAGGTGCACATATATATAGGTAGAGGGAGCTAGGAGTGTCCAAATGAGGTGCGGTTTTCGGCCACGTGATCGTGATCGAACGACCAAGAGGATGGAGGGGGTTTAGCTGGGTTTTGGGCCACTTTGGAGAGGTGTTGGGCTGCAACACACATAAGGCCTTTACGGTTCCTCGGTTAACCGTTGGAGTATCAAACGAAGTCCAAATGGAACGAAACTTGACAGGCGGTCTACCTGTGGTATACCAAGGCTACTTGGCAAGTCTCAGTCCAATCCGAGAACGTTTAACACCTGCACAAGAAAAGAGACAAAAGGGGGCGCCGGAGGATATAGGAGTGCCGGAATGCAAAACGGACAATGGGGAAAATGCTCGGATGCATGAGACGAACACGTATGCAAATGTGATGCACATGATGACATGATATGAGAAGCATGACATGGACAAAATATAAACAAAGACAAAAACCCAACCACGAGAGAAATATCATAACTTAGTGTCAAAAATGGCAAGAGTTGGAATACAAATATGGCAAGTTACATATGGGGCGTTACAACACCCCACCACTACGAAAGGATCTCGTCCCGAGATCTAGGACTAGAAAAACTCCAAATATTCGAAACGGAGGTGGTCCTCGCGTTCCTAGGTGGCTTCACGGTCGGAATGATGTGACCACTTCACTTTCAGGAATTTGATAGACATGTTGCGAGTCTTGCGCTCAGTTTCTTCAAGAATAGCAATGGGATGCTCATGATAAGACAGGTCTTCTTGGAGATCAATCTCTTCGATGTTGATGGTGCGATCAAGAGACTTGAAACACTTGCGAAGCTGAGACACGTGAAACACGTCATGCACGTTTGCAAAGTTGGATGGAAGCTCAAGTTGATAGGCGAGATCGCCTACTTTGCCAATGATGTTGAAAGGGCCCACGTATCTAGGGGCAAGCTTCCTTTTGATACCGAAGCGACGAGTACCTTTCATTGGAGAGACGCGGAGGTAGACATGGTCTCCGATCTCGAAAGCCAGGTCACGATGCTTGCTATCATAGTAACTCTTCTGGCGCGATTGCACGGCTTTGAGATTTTCCCGAATGACTTTGCACATTTCTTTAGCCTCTGTGATCAAGTCATTGCCAAGAAGTTGGCGTTCACCAGTCTCTAACCAATTAAGAGGAGTACGACACTTTCTGCCATAGAGAATCTCGAATGGGGCCTTGCCCGAACTCGCTTGGAAGCTGTTGTTGTAGGAGAACTCAGAATATGGAAGACAATCTTCCCACTTCATACCGACGGAAATGAGACATGCCCTGAGCATATCTTCAAGAATTTGATTGACTCGCTCGACTTGGCCACTAGTTTGAGGATGAAATGTTGTGCTGAAACGAATGTTGGTGCCCATGGCCTTCTGAAAGGAGTCCCAGAACTTAGAAGTGAAGATGCTTCCACGATCTGAAGATATCAACTGCGGAATGCCGTGCAAAGAGACAATCCTGGAGGTATATAGCTCTGCCAACTGAGCTGTTGTGATAGATTCTTTGATAGGAAGAAAATGAGCTTGTCGATTACAACCAAGATAGCATCATTGCCACGCTTGGACTTGGGAAATCAAGTCACGAAGTCCATCTCAATATGGTCAAACTTCCATTCAAGAATGGCAAGAGGTTGGAGGAGACCAACTGGCCACTGGTGTTCTGCTTTCACTCTTCTGCAGACATCACATTCATTCACAAACTAAGCAATCTCGCGCTTCATTCGAGTCCACCAATACGACTGCTTGAGTTCAAGGTACATCTTTGTACTTCCTAGATGAATAGAAAGGAGTGAATTGTGAGCCTCGTTCATAATTACTTTACGAAGGTCACCCTTAGGAACAACAATGCGATCCTCGAAGAATAGAGTATCCTTGTCATCAAGGCGATAGCACTTGTACTTGGGGTGGCTCATGGCAATCCCAATCTTCACCTTCTTCACCATAGCATCAAGAAGTTGAGCCTCACGAATCTGATCTTCCAAAGTAGGAGAGACTTGGAGGTTGGCAAGGAATCCTTGAGGAACAACTTGGAGATTAAGTTTGCGGAAAGCTTCACAAAGATCCGGTTGGAAGGGCTTGAGAATCAAACTGTTGCAGTAAGCCTTCCTGCTCAACGCGTCAGCAATGACATTGGCCTTGCCTGGAGTATATTCAATACTCGGATTATACTCTTGAATCATTTCGACCCAACGAGTCTTCCTGAGGTTGAGGTTGGGCTGAGTGAAGATGTACTTGAGGCTCTTATGATCAGTGAAGATGTCCACTTTTCTTCCCAACAAGAGATGTCTCCATGTTAAAAGAGCATGGACAACTGCCGCCAACTCGAGGTCATGAGTGGGGTAGTTCTTTTCGTTGGGCTTCAACTGGTGAGAGGTATAGGCCACAACTTTCTTCTCTTGCATTAACACATCACCGAGACCTTGAAGGGAAGCATCACAGAAAACCTCGAATGGTTTGGATTCATCAGGAGGAGTCAGAACTGGAGCTATGACTAACTTCTCTTTGAGGATGTTGAAAGCGATGTCACATTTAGGCGTCCAGACATACTTCACATGCTTCTGGAGGAGGTTGGAAAGAGGCTTCGCGATCTTAGAGAAATTCTCAACGAACCTTTGACAATAGCTTGCAAGCCCAAGGAAGCTACGGAGTTGCTTCACATTCTGAGGTAGTTCCCAATTCACAATTGCAGAGACCATCTCAGGATTAACAGCTATGCCCTTGGCGGAGATGATATGCCCAAGGTAGAGAACCTCATCGAGCCAAAACTCGCACTTTGAAAACTTCGCATAGAACTAATGTTCTCTGAGTTTGTCCAGCACCAATATCAAGTGCTTGGCATGATCCTCCTTGTTCTTGGAAAAGACCAAAATGTCATCGAGATAGACCAAAACAAAGTCACTTGTGAAAGGGTTGAAGATGAAGTTCATCATGCGAGAGAATGTTGGAGGAGCATTCACAAGGCCGAAAGACATGACAGTGTATTCATAGGAACCATAGTTTGTTCTGAATGTTGTTTTGGGTTTGTCTTGTTCACGAATGCGAATCTGATGATAGCCCATACGGAGGTCAAGCTTGGAGAATACTTGAGCACCTTTGAGTTGTTCGAAAAGCTCATCGATGTTGGGAAGTGGGTACTTGTTCTTTATTGTCTTCTTGTTCAATGGACGGTAGTCGACACAAAGTCGGTCCGTGCCATCCTTCTTCTTGACAAAAAGAACACCACAACCCCATGGAGAAGATCTTGGTTGGATGAGACCCATACGCTCTTGTATATCGAGTTGTTTCTTCAGGTCCTTCAACTCATCAGGTCCAAGCTTGTAAGGACGTTCGCAAACAAGTTCCGTGCCAGGCTCAAGATCAATGACGAATTCAACTGGCCGGTGAGGAGGCATTCCTGGAAGCTCTTCTGGAAAGACGTCTTGATATTCACAAACGACTAGAATCTGAGAGATGGCATCCAACTCGCCCTTCTCATTGAGAAAAAATAGTCGAATGGTATCATCACGAGCGGCAAAGACGATCACATCCTCAGACGAGTGTGCCATTTGAATCTTCCTGGCAGCACAATCAAGGTGAGCCTTGTGCTTAGAAAGCCAGTCCATGCCGAGAATTAGATCAATATCCGAGTCACCAAGGACCATTGGAAAAGACAGAAACTTATAGTCACCCATCTTGATAGAAACCTCCGGAACCATGTAGATTGTGTGCAAGCTTTTACCCGGTGAGACAACTGCTAATGGGCTAGGAAAATCTTGGAATACCCACTCATGCTTAGATGCAAATGGTCTTGAGATGAAACAATGCGATGCACCAGTATCAAAAAGAACTTTTGCAGGAATATCGTTAACAGGAAGGTTACCCATGATCACTTCTGAAGAGTCCTCTGCCTGAGCTGCGTTCATCATGTTGACCTTTGCAAACTTGGGATTATGCTTGGCCACTGCATTGCTGGCAGATCTCACAAGAGGAGGAGGCGGAAGATGCCTCTGGTTGAAGCATTTGTTTGCATAGTGACCTTTCTGCTGACAATTGTTGCATGTAACCTCTGAGTGTGGCCGGTGATACGGAACACTTGATCTTGGAGCATGAGACAAAGCCTTGTTCTGAAAGCCTGGGTTGGGTGGTTGGGAAGATCCATTGCCACCTTTGCTCTTCTGCTGATAAGGCTGAGGGAACGGAGGAGGAGGAGGCAACCAGTACTTTTGCTGCTTAGCTGCCACTTGAGTTGAAGAAGAAGAAGGAGTTGCATCCCTGACTCTCTTCTTGGAAGCATCGCACTTGAGCTGAGCAGCCTCTTGCTTTAGTGCCATATTGTAGAACTCATCATACTATTTCGGCACAAAAAGCACGAGGGCTAGTTGCAGATCTTCTCTAAGGCCACCTCTGAACTGATAAATCATGCTCTTCTCGTCAGGGACGTCTTGCTTGGCGAAGCGAGCGAGCTTCTGGAACATGATGTTGTATTGGTAAACAGACAAGCTGCCTTGCTTCAGATTGCGGAACTCCTCACGCTTACTCTCAACAACACTCTAAGGAATGTGGTGTGCTCTGAAGTCTTGGCGGAAATCATCCCAGGTAATCACACGACCTCCTTTGGAATGTTTGTATTGTTGATACCACTCAGCAGCTTGTTCTTTGAGTTGGAACGAAGCAAACTTGACAAAGTCCTCAGGCCTGACGTTGCTGCACTCAAAATGTTTGCAGATATCCACAAGCCAATCATCAACGTCTGTGGCCTCGTCACAGTTACTGAAGGTCTTTGGCTGGTTTGCGAGGAACTGGTTGAGGGTAGCAAACTGAGTTTGATTGCTGCCATGGCCTTGATTTCCTTGGTTGCGCTCTTTGCAAGAGTTGCATAATCATCTGCGTGTTGGCGTTGGTAGCAGCCATCACAACTTGTCATGCCTCCAGAGATGGAGGTGGTGGCGGTGGTTCCGGATTCTGACGCGTTGGAGGAGCCATCCTGAAGAGGGTGACATCTATTAGCATCTTGAAAGACATATATTCAAGCTGAATCAAATGGATCGGAATTGTAACATGTAGCCTTAACATTCGAACTACAATGAACGAATGAATTCCAAATTAAACGATCACACTTCCATAAATTGAGAAGCCACTTAGATAGAGGTAGATGAATAAAACAACAAGGTACGAACAAGAACAAATACCTGGTAAGGATTACCCAATCACAAACCAAATATCTGCGGAAGAAATACTAGAGCTACATGAATTCCCACCTATGAAACTCCCGAAATTTTCTGGTTATGCAATCAGGTGTTGGGGATACAGGGGAAGCATAATATCTCACCAAAAACTAGCAAATCCTACATCCAGCTGTATCCATCCTTCAACACATAACCAAAAAACCTTCAGAAATCATTTACCTCAACCTTCGAAAAGCATCTGTTATACAAGTTATGGCAATACTCCCGAACTCCCGCCCAAGTACTAGGTGGCGTCGAGGTTATCTCACCAACAACTGCATAAAAGAGATTTTCGATGTCGGCGAAACTCAGGTATTCCATAAATGCAACGATAAAATTGTGACGACAACACCTCGGAGCTCAACTCCTCGGGACACTGCCACAACCCGTAAATGTCAGGAGGCACCAAGAACAATGTTCTCGTCACAAAACCATCGAAACGATTCCAAGATACCCGCGTGATCCTAATTTTTTTAGTGAAATTTGAGAAGAGAAGAGTCAAAACTCTACGCCAGGATGCCTCACCAGAGCGACGAAGGTATTGAGGAGTAAAACGAATCCTACTCTCCGATATATATAATCCTAAAAGAGTCAAAAAAAAATTTCTAGACTCAACAACGCCAGCGATTCGGTCAAGCAGGGGGCTCCTAAGTCGGAGAAGGCTCTGATTACCAACTTGTAACACCCACGATGCGACTATATCTCCCACGTGTCGGAGCATGACTTAGGGGCATAACCGCATTGTAGGCATGTCGCAAGAGGGGTAATCTTTACACGTCCCATGTACTGAATAAGAAAGAGGTACAGAGTTGGCTTACAATTGCCACTTCACACAACACATAAATATATCATTACATCATCCATATACAACCAAGGTCTGACTACGGAACCAAAATAAAGACAACCCAAAATGCGAAAGATCCCCGATCGCCCCAACTAGGCTCCACTACTGATCGTTTGGAAAGGAAACGTAGTAACATCCTGAGTCCTCATCGAACTTCCACTTGAGTTCAGTCGCATCCCCTGGAATGGCATCATCGGCACCTGCATCTGGTTTTGGAAGTAATCTATGAGTCATGGGGACTCAGCAATCTCACACCCTCACGATCAAGACTATTCAAGCTTGTGGGTAGGGAAAAGGTATGAGGTGGAGCTACAGGAAGCACTAGCATATATGGTGGCTAACATACGCAAAAGAGAGCGAGAACAGAAGGAAAAGCACTTTCGAGAATCTATGATCAAGAAGTGATCCTAGAAATACCTACGTTCAAGCATAACACGAGACCGTGTTCTCTTCCCGGACTCCCCCGAAAAGAGACCATCACGGCTACACACGTGGTTGATTCATTATAATTTAAGTTTAGTGACAAGTTTTCTACAACCGGACATTAACAAGTTCCCATCTGCCCATAACTGCGGGCACGGCTTTCGAAAGTTCAAATCCCTGCAGGGGTGTCCCAACTTAGCCCGTCACAAGCTCTCACGGTCAACGAAGGATATTCCTTCTCCCAGGATGACCCGATCAGACTCGGAATCCCGGTTACAAGACATCTCGACAATGGTAAAACAAGACCAGCAAAGCCACCCGAATGTGCAGACAAATCCCGATAGGAGCTACACATATCTCGTTCTCAGGGCACACCAGATTGTCCAAACTTCCGGTAGGCCAACCCAGAGTTGCCCCTAGTGGCCACCGGCGGTTGACAAGTTGGACCAACACTCACAGGAGCACTGGCCCGGGGGTTTAAAATAAAGATGACCCTTTAGTCCATGGAACCCAAGGGAAAAAAGGCTAGGTGGCAAATGGTAAAACCACGGTTGGGCCTTGCTGGAGGAGTTTTATTCAAGGCGAACTGTCAAGGGGTTCCCATTACACTAGTCCAGAACCGGGCAATAGCACCGGTTCGTAAGGCCCTTTAGTGCCGGTTCCATAACTGGCACTAAAGTGTGGGCACTAAAGCCCCCCCCCCCCTTTAGTACCGGTTCAAGATGAACCGGTGCTAAAGGGCAACCATGTGGCACGAGCCAGCTCCGGGGGCCGGGAGCCCTTTAGTACCGGTTGGTAACACCAACCGGTACTAAAATGTTTGGGGGTTTTTGGTTTTATGATTTCTTTTTCATTTAATTTTGTGTTTTCCATTTTAATTCTTTTTCGTTTGCTGGTATTTTACGATACTACACATGGTACACGTTATGCATATATATATATATAAATAGAATTTCTAGTAGAACCAATCATATATATATCATCAATGTCTCACAAACCACCATATTAATTCACACATACACACATGTATAGCTATATACAATTTCTCCTACATATGCATGTTGCCTTTGGAGCCAGTGGCATTAGCCTAATTGGTGCCTTCGGAGCACGATGAAAATTGGAAGTGGTTCATGACCTGGTCGATGGGGGCGGTAGCGGGTAATAGTATTCTCCCTTCGGATTTATGACCTGGTCGAGCAAAAATCCCGCTATTTCCTCTTGAAGTGCTTCTACGCGCTTCGTTTCTAGGAGCTTGTCCCGCACCTCTGTGAACTGTTAAGAAGGAGATCAATATGCATGTGTATTAGTTGTGTGACTAGATATCGATAATGGTGTAAAAATAGTGAATAGTGTTCTGACAAGCGTACCCATTCCTGTCTTTGAGATCTGCTCCTTTTGGACGCCATCATGCGAATGTTCTCGCAAACGCAGAATGCACACAGATCAGTCCCCTGCGCCTGCTTTAGGGCCTCTATTACGAGAATGGAATTTAATTTGATGAGATAATAATTAATCAAGCATGATAATTAAAGAGATGGTAGCTAGCTAGCTAGCTAGTACTACTTAATTACTTACCTTGGGTCGAAACCATTTCAGCTGTCGTTTCCATTCGCCTTCCGCGACGCTGATGAACCTTGCCCAAGCCCTGCCCGCCGACAAAGAAAATGAATAAAGGGGTTATTAAATAGTTCATATCATGAAATGACGAACTAAATAGGCCGAGAAATATAGTTAATAATGATTGAAATTACCTGTTGACTATCCCAAACAAGATGTTATAGTCACTATTTGCTTTGAGTAGTGAGTCCAGTATTTCAACTGTTCCGGCGTCAACTTTAATGATACACAAGATCCAGTGAAATCTGCATGCACACATGTTTGCATGTCTTAATTAAGCGGGCATATGTAAGCAAAAACATGTAGCTAGCTAGTAGGCAAAAACAGAGAATTTGTAGTACAAGAAAGTGTGACTCACTGGAAGTTGTAAGGAAGTAGTATATCTTCATTGTATTTGAGGCGCTTCAAGAACTCTAGCATGCTGTCCTCTACCTGCTTTTCATGATGCTTGTTTATTTTCCATGTGTATTCATTAACGGTGTTTGGGTCAATGAACCCAATGCCATAGCGTCCACCTTTTCTCATTTCATAAATCTTCATCCTGCATAATACCACAGAAAAGAATATAGTGAGGATAATTACAGGTAATGATTGATCAAAAGGATCACTACAGCTAGCTTGAGACTTAAATTACAGAAAGAAATCACTTACAGACAATAGCAACTGACGATAGATTTGTCGAGTGCGTCTTGATTGTATAACTGAAACAGTTCAGAATACTCAACGGTCACAGGTTTCTGATGGTAGTAATGATCCTTCTTAACTTGCACCATGAGGGACTCTCGATCGGATCTCTTGGTAATGTCCATGTACCATTGATGCAATTCATACATTCTAGTTGGGAGCTTCTTGACCTCTTCTGGCTTGACCAAAGGTTGGCCCCGGGCATATTTCCGTTTTATTTCCTCCTCTGTAAGCACAGGCATGTCCGCCATCTTGAGGAGTTGTCCAACAGTGATGTTGAGAGTTTCAGCCTGCATTATATGCTCCTGGGTTATTACCACATCGCCCATCTCGGGAACGTAAACTATTTGCCCACAATAATATTGGGCGCGCGCACTGTCACGTGTTGTTGGCGGCACAACAAGCGGGGGGATCGATTCGCCGCCTGTTCTCCCAGCTGGGCAACGGTTTTCCCGCATTTTTTACAGCTGCTTGTTGTTTGCTCGAGCTCGAGCTCGCCTCCTTCTGTAGACGTTGTCGATGCAACTTCCTGATGTGGCGCTCATAGTCTGTGTCAACAGGCTTAGGAGCTGGTGGTTGAGCCATACGAATGAAGTGGTCAACTACTTCCACAGGCACTTTCTCCCTTGGAGGCGGTGGCGGTTTCAGTCCAAAATGGGCGTCGACTTCTGCCCGCACTATGGCATTGGTTTGCTCCTCGGTCCTGTCATAAGCCCTCTCAGGAAGAGGAGTAGTGAGGTTTGGACCATATTTATATCGCTTGCCTCCGCCTGTACTTCCTGTACTATGACCTCGACTCGTACCGCTACGCACCATAGCTGCAGCGTGTCTCTTCTGCGATTGCTGAGGCGGCGGAGACGGCTGACGGGGCTGAGTTGGACGAGGAGGAGTGGCCTGAAGCTGTGCCGGACTTGGAGGAGGAGTGGCCTGAGGTTGTGCCGGACTTGGAGGAGGAGTGGACGTCTGACGCTGTGTCGGACTTGGAGGAGGAGTGGCCTGACACTTTGCCGGATTTGGAGGAGGAGGAGTGGCCTCACGCGTTGGTGGACTTGGAGGGGCGGGAGTCTGCTGACTCGGTGGCGGACTTCGACGGGGAGTCGGGTGACGCGGTGTCGGTGGCCTTCGAAAGATGATGCAATCCTTTCTCCATAGGATGATACGATGTTTGGCATCTCCGAGTGTGTGCTCCTCGTCACCTCTAGGAATGTGAAGCTCTAGCCCCGAATATTGGTCCACCACCTCATCAACCACGACACGAGCATAGCCTGCTGGAATCGGGTTGCAATGGAAGGTTGCATCGGGGGAATTTGTGTAAGCAACACCGTCCGCCACCTTCAAGGATATGTTCTTAATTTTGAAGTGTAGCTCGCAGTTAGTGTTCTCCGTGATGTCATCCACGGGGTATCTATCCAGCATTGCGTCAAACGGGGCAGAACCCACGCTGCTTCTCGGCATGGATGGGGCGGTGGTATCCAATGCTGGATCATCCGCTAGCTGCTGCAACTGCTGAGACCCCCTTTGCTGGCTAAGTGAGTCGATCTGCTCCTGCTGCCGCGGGAATTTGACTACCAAGTCCGTGTGCGCTGATTCTAGGCCTTGAAGGCGTTCATAGTCCAGCTTCCTCTTCTCCTCCTCCATCTTCCTCTGCTTCTCCTCCGTAATCTTCCTTCTCGCACGGGTTCTGTAGTCGATGTTCCAGTCCGAAAACCCCTCATACCACGGAATAGCGCCCTTGCCTCGTGTTCTTCCCGGGTGTTCAGGATTTCCCGGGGCACGCGTAAGCTCGTCGTTCTCTCTGTTGGGCTGGAACACCCCCGTTCGAGCCTCTTCTATTGCAACAAGTATATTATCGTCGGCTCCGTTCAGACATGCCTTCGTCGAAACTTTGCCTGTCTTCGGGTCCAACTCCCCCCCATGCGCATAGAACCAAGTCTTGCACCTGGGGGGCCAGCTCTTAGTAACCGGAGTGACACCTGCATCCTCCATCTCTTTCTCAGACTTATCCCACTTAGGCATTGCCACCGCGTAGCCACCTGGCCCCAGCTTATGGAACTTATCCTTTTTTTCGGCATTCTTCTTGTTTATTCTCGACCGTTCCTTAGCTAATTCTGAATCCTTGAATTTCATGAAATTGTCCCAATGAGCACTTTGATTCTCTAGTGTTCCCTCGAATACTGGAGTCTTCCTTCCTCCCTTGACGTACTTGTCCCATTCACGATTCTTGTGGTTCTTGAATGCACTCGCCATCTTCCTAAGAACAGCGTCCTTGACTTTCTGCACATCTGCTTCTGTGAAATGATCTGGTAGGGTGAAATGTTCCATGAGAGTATCCCAGAGCAGACTTTTTTGTCTGTCGTCGACAAAACTAAGATCTGGACGTGGCTTTGCTGGCTCTCTCCATTCTTGAAGGGAGATCGGGAGTTGGTCCTTCACAAGAACTCCGCACTGACGAACGAACTTGTCCGCAATCTTCTTAGGCGCTAATGGTTCGCCATTAGGTCTGATTGCCTCGATATTATACTTTACGCCCTCCTTCAACTTTTTGTTCGGGCCTCGTTACGTCCTGTTGCCTGAAGATTTGCTCGATCCGGATGGCTGAAAGAAGAAAGATCGATTCGTTAATATATCTTCAACTCATTTAAAACATGTGATGATCACCAGATGCCTTCTTATATAAATATATATACCTCGCCGGTCTTTGTTGTTTCAGGATCAACATGTTCTTCGTCATTGTCATAATCGTAGTTCATGACTTCATCAATTCGGTCGTCGCGATCGAATATCATATCACCCTCTCCAGTGTTGTTTAGAAATTCGGAGCCGTCATAATCTTCTTCATTCTGATCATCATCTGGCCCGCGTATTATATCGAACATGGTCTGTTCTCCCTCTCTGTCGGTATTGTCCGCCATAGCTTTTATTTAACTATGCCAAAAGGAATATAAAACAATTTAGTAATCAAATTACATCGTCTCGAATAATAGATATAATCTCGAATACATCGTCTCGAATAATAGATATAATCTCGAATACATTGTCTCGAATAATATATAATATTGAATAGTACATCACTGGCTAGGTAGCTAATTAAAGATCGAATACTACAGAAGAATCTAGGACACTCGCGGTTCCTGCGGCGCGGGCGGTGGACACCCAAAGAGAAGGAACCCTCACAGGATCATAGCTGAAGTGAGATTCCTGAAGAAACTGCCAGGTATTGGAGAACCTGCCGCCCTCTAACGCAACCATGTAGCGATGGACGTGCTCGTCCTCCTCCCTGACACGGCGACGTACCACCTCCGACGGGGCCGGCTCCCTCCACACCGAAACTGGCCCACGCGAACGCCACCAAATGAGATCAGGGTCGACGACGGGACCCGGGGCCGGGTTCCTCATCAAGCGGCGCGCCCCTCCAGGTAGCACCTCCCAGTGCCAGCCCGGCGGAGCCCAGTCCCGGACATGGGTCAGTCAGACATCGTCGCGGACGGGTCGACGGCGAGGATGCGGGCCGGGCATCATCGAGAACATATACTAGCTATATGCCCGCAAAAAGTAACAATTTTTTTAATGATTGGATTTTGATAACTAAAATTTCTAACATTTCTATATAACACTAATTATGCTATCATTGCATATGTCAAAATTCTATATGCTATTTCATACTAATTAAGCATCTATCACTAAAAACAGAAAACACAACTTTTATACATCCATTAAAAAACTGAAAAACAACATTATATAAAAAATTTCCATACTAATTAAACACTAATTATATCCATCTAACATGCATTCATACATATATACTAGTGAAAAAAATAATAATCTAAAAAATCTAAACTAATTAAACGTACAAAATACGTATATACTAATATATACATGCATTAATTCATACATATGTACGTGTGTGTGTGTGTTCATCATGCTTGTGTGTATGTGTGTATGGGCTCGGGGAGGGGCGGCGCCCATGGTGGCCGCCGGGGGCGAGGGAGAGGGGTTAGAGGGGGAGAGCTCACAGCGGGGCGATGGCGAGGCGACGGCCGGGGGCGGCGAAGGGCCGGGGCATGACGCGGGGGCGGCGACGCAGGGACGGCGCGACGGGGACGGGCCCGAGGCGGCGACGGAGACGAGGGCGGTGACCGGGACGGGGGCGGCGACGGCGACGGCGTCGATCGATCGGGGCGCGCGGGCGGTGCTTCAATGGGGAAACAGAGGAAGAAACAGAGGGAGAATGAAATTTTCGTAAGTGTTGTATATATAGAAGGCATCTTTAGTACCGGTTGGAGCCACCAACCGGTACTAAAGGCCTGTTTTGGCCAGGCCAAGCGGCGGGAACCGCACCCCCTTTAGTATCGGTTGGTGGCTCCAACCGGTACTAAAGGCCCTCCTTTAGTACCGGTTGGTGCCACGAACCGGTACTAAAGGGGGTGCGCTGGCGCAGGTGCGGTGCGCAAGTTTAGTCCCACCTCGCTAGCCGAGGGGCGACCGCACTAGTTTATAAACCCCCGTGCGGTAGCTCTGTTGAGCTCCTCTCCAAAGCAGGCCTACATGTTCTGTGCTGCCCTGTTGGCCTACTGGGCCTTTGCGGGCCTGCATCCTGGCCCAACAACAGGTTGGGTTTCTAGTCGTATGCAGGCCGCTCTGGCCTAGTAGGCGGGCTTTTTTATTTTTTTGCTTTATTTATTTTTGAGTTGTTTTTTTGTGTATTTAAAGTTTCTTTGTGAATATTTTTGCTTTAGGTACAAAAAATTACAAACTTTCTATTAGTGCCCGTAGTTTTCAAATTTGAATAGTTTAAATTTTGAATTATTTGAAATTAGTGTGAATCACTAGTTTGTGAATAACTTAACTTTAAAAATCAGTAAAGGCATGAAAGAATTTGTTTGCACATAAAATTTCTTCGCGTTTCAAATGCCAAAACACATAATTAACTACCCTAACTATTACAGAGATTCCCTTCTGGGTGTGAAAAACAGAAGAAAGTGATGATAGTGAAGGCGATCACATCCCAGATCTTTGGGTGTGAAACTTTTTCTTCGCATGTGTCCCTTTGCGCCGTAACCATGGAAAATCTTCATCATTTAACGGGATGCTCGGGTCAATATTCACTGTGAATGGAGCAATTTCATCAAACTTTTCATAATCTTCTGACTTGTCTATCTTGTCATCCACTCCCACGATGTTTCTCTTCCCAGAAAGAACTATGTGCCGCTTTGGCTCATCGTACGATGCATTCGCTTCCTTATCTTTTCTTTTTCTTGGCTTGGTAGACATGTCCTTCACATAGAAAACCTATGCCACATCATTGGCTAGGACGAATGGTTCGTCTGCATACGCAAGATTGTTGAGATCCACTGTTGTCATTCCATACTGCAAGTCTTCCGTTACCCCGCCTCGTGTCATATTGACCCATTTGCACCGAAACAAAGGGACCTTCAAACCACGTCAATAGTCAAGTTCCCATATGTCCTGTATATAACCATAATATGTTTCCTTTCCTGTCTTGGTTTCTGCATCAAAGCGGACACCACTGTTTTGGTTGGTGCTCTTCTTATCTTGGGCGATCGTGTAAAATGTATTACCATTTATCTCGTACCCTTTGAAAGTCATTATATTCGAAGATGGTAACTGGGACAGCAAGTACAGGTCATCTTCAATAGAGGTGTCATGCATGGTACGTGTCTGCAACCAGCTGGCGAAACTCCTGGTTTGTTCACGTGTAATCCAGTCATCAAACCGCTCCGGGTGTTTGGAGCGTAGCAAATTCTTGTGTTCATCCATATACGGAGCCACCAAGGCGGAATTCTGTAGAACTGTGTAGTGTGCTTCAGTGAGAGAATGTTCGTCCATACATATTATTTGTTCCTCTCCTAGCGTGCCTTTTCCATTTAGTCTGCCCTTATGCCGCGATTCAGGAACACCAATCGGCTTAAGGTCAGGAATAAAGTCAATACAAAACTCAATGACCTCCTCATTTTGACGGCCCTTGGAGATGCTTCCTTCTGGCCTAGCACGGTTATGAACATATTTCTTTAAGACTCCCATGAACCTCTCAAAGGGGAACATATTGTGTAGAAATACAGGACCCAAAACGTTAATCTCTTCGCATAAGTGAACTAGGACGTGTGTCATGATGTTGAAGAAGGATGGTGGGAACACCAACTCGAAACTGACAAGACATTGCACAAAATCATTCTCTAACCTTGGTATGATTTCTGGATCGATTACCTTCTGAGAGATTGCATTGAGAAATGCACATAGCTTCACAATGGCTAATCGAACATTTTCCGGTAGAAGCCCCCTCAATGCAACCGAAAGCAGTTGCGTCATAATCACGAGGCAGTCATGAGACTTTAGGTTCTGGAACTTTTTCTCTGCCATGTTTATTATTCCCTTTATATTCGACGAGAAGCCAGACGGTACCTTAATACTGAGCAGGCATTCAAAGAAGATTTCCTTCTCTTCTTTGGTAAGAGCATAGCTTGCATGACCCTGATGTATGCCGTCTTTTCCGTGCATACGTTGCTGGTCCTCTCGTGCCTCAGGTGTATCTTGTGTCTTCCCATACATGCCCAAGAAGCCAAGCAGGGTCACACAAAGATTCTTCGTCACGTGCATCACGTCGATTGCGGAGCGGACCTCTAGGTGTTTCCAATAGGGCAGGTCCCAAAATATAGATTTCTTCTTCCACATGGGTGCGCGTTCGTCAGCGTCATTCGGAACAGGTTGTCCACCAGGACCCTTTCCAAAGACCACCTTCAAATCCTTAACCATATCATGTACATCAGCACCACTACGGTGGCGAGGCTTCGTCTGATGATCCGCCTCACCTTTGAAATGCTTGCCTTTCTTTCTTACGGGATGCCTGCTCGGAAGAAATCGACGATGTCCCAGGTACACATTTTTCTTACAATTAGCCAAATATATAATGTCGGTATCGTCCAAACAGTGCGTGCATGCGCGGTATCCCTTGTTTGTCTGTCCAGAAAGGTTACTGAGAGCAGGACAATCATTGATGGTCACAAACAGCAACGTCTTTAGGTCAAATTCTTCCCCCATGTGCTCATCCCACGCACGTACACCTGTTCCATTCCACAGTTGTAAGAGTTCTTCAACTAATGGCCATAGGTACACATCAATGTCGTTGCCGGGTTGCTTAGGGCTTTGGATGAGCACTGGCATCATAATGAACTTCCGCCTCATGCACAACCAAGGAGGAAGGTTATACAATCATAGAGTCACAGGCCAGGTGCTATGGTTGCTGCTCTGCTCCCCAAAAGGATTAATGCCATCTGCGCTTAGACCAAACCATACGCTCCTTGCGTCATCTGCAAACTCCTTCCCGTACTTTCTTTCGATTTTTCTCCACTGCGACCCGTCAGCGGGTACTCTCAACTTTCTGTCTTTCTTACGGTCTTCTCTGTGCCATCGCATCGCCTTGGCATGCTCTTTGTTTTGGAACAAACATTTCAACTGTGGTATTATAGGAGCATACCACATCACCTTGGCAGGAATGTTCTTCCTGGGGCACTCGCCCTCGACATCACCAGGGTCATCACGGCTGATCTTATAGCGCAATGCACCACATACCGGGCAAGCGTTCAAATCCTCGTACTCACCGCGGTAGAGGATGCAATCATTAGGGCATGCATGTATCTTCTGCACCTCTAACCCTAGAGGGCAGACAGCCTTCTTTGCTTCGTACGTACTCTCGGGAAATTTGTTGTCCTTTGGAAGCATATCCTTTATCATTACCAGCAACTTTCCAAATCCCTTGTCAGATACACCATTCTCTGCCTTCCATTGCAGCAATTCCAGTGTGGTGCCCAGCTTTTCTTGTCACCTACGCAATTCGGGTACAACAATTTTTTGTGATCCTCTAACATGCGCTGCAACTTCTTCTTCTCCAAATCACTTGCGCAGTTTCCCTTTGCATCGGCAATGGCCCGACCTAGATCATCAACGGGCTCATCTGATGCCTCTTCTTCAGCTTCTTCCCGCATTGCCGGCTTAGCTTCTTCCCGCATTACCGGCTCAGCTTCTTCCCCCATTGTTGTATCATCGTATTCAGGGAACCCATGGCCAGGATAGTTGTCGTCGTCCTCTTCTTCTTCATTGTCTTCCATCATAACCCCTCTTTCTCCGTGCTTGGTCCAAACATTATAGTGGGGCATCAAACTGGACTTAAACAGGTGGACGTGAATGGTTCTTGACGTAGAGTAATTGTGACCATTCTTACAGCCAGCACATGGACAAGGCATAAAACCATCCGCCCGCTTGTTTGCCTCAGCCGCAAGCAGAAAAGTATGCATGCCCTCAATGAACTGGGGAGAGCATCGGTCATCGTACATCCATTGTCGGCTCATCTTCATTACACAACACCGAATAGACCAAATTAATACAAGTTCATACATAAAGTTCATACAACACTTAAATGCAACAAGCAAATAACTCTCTAGCTAAAGCATTTAAATGCAACAACAAATGTGATCAAGATCGCAACTAAGGTAACAATGGATCCAACAGCATAATGATACCAAGCCTCACTATCGATGGCATATTTTCTAATCTTTCTAATCTTCAAGCGCATTTTATCCATCTTGATCTTGTGATCATCGACGACATCGGCAACATGCAACTCCAATTCCATCTTCTCCCCCTCAATTCTTTTCAATTTTTCTTTCAAGTACTCGTTTTCTCTTTCAACTAAATTTAACCTCTCGACAATAGGGTCGGTTGGAATTTCTGGTTCACATACCTCCTAGAAAAAATTTCTATGTCAACTTGATGGGCATAATTTGTCATAAACACGAAATGCAACTAGTTTTAAAAGAGAATATATATACCACATCCGAATCATAACAAGGACGAGGGCCGACGGGGACGGATATCAAAACCATGGCACTATATGTATAACAAACAGCATACGGGTAAGATAATTATACGAGTAACTATATATCCAAATCACACAAACATCAATTTTTATATAAAATTTCATGAACAAGAGGCTCACCACAAGGTGGTGCCGGCGACGGGACGGTGCGGGCGATCGACGGTGGTTACGACGGAGATTTAGAAGGCACTAAGTAAACCACACCTACATATGCAAACTAAGTGTTATGTTTGACCTCAAATTGCATATAAATCAAATACTAGCACATATATATATCCTCCCAAATTACTAAACTCACAAATTAATCACTATATAAAGCATTGCAAGAGCTAATCTAGCAATGAGAGATGAAAGGACAAAGTTGCTAACCTTTGTGATCATTTGAATGGATGGGGGCCTTCAAATCTTGACAAATTTTGGGCAAAATGTGTGATGAGCTCGAGAGAAAGAGGGGAAGAACAGAGAGAGGAGAGGGGAAAGGGGAAGAATAGAGCGAGCTCGGGTGGATGAAGGGTTTATGTAGGACGACCTTTAGTACCAGTTCGTGCCAAGAACCGGTACTAAAGGGGCTGGAGGGCCCCCAGTCTGACAACATCCTGCCACCACTCTCATTAGTACCGGTTCGTGGCATGAATCGGTGCTAAAGGTTCGCCACGAACCGGTACTAATGAAAGCGACCCGGCTAGCCATTGGAACCGGCACTAATGTATACATTAGTGCCGGCTCAAATACAAACCGGCACTAATGTGCTTCACGTTTGACCCTTTTTCTACTAGTGTTATAACCCAACTGCGTAAGGAACGCAAAATCAAGGAACATAACACCGGTATGATGGAAACTAGGGCGACAAGAGTGGAACAAAACACCAGGAATAAGGCCGAGCCTTCCACCCTTTACCAAGTATATAGATGCATTAAAGTAAACAAGATATAATAATGATATCCCAACAATAAACATGTTCCAACAAGGAACAAACTCCAATCTTCAGCTGCAACTAGCAACGCTATAAGAGGGGTTGAGCAAAGCGGTAACATAGCCAAACAACGGTTTGCTAGGACAAGGTGGGTTAGAGGCTTGACATGGCAATATGGGGGCATGATAAAGCATGTGGTTGGTATCGCGGCATAGGCATAGCAATAGAGCGAGCAACTAGCAAACAAAGATAGAAGTGATTTTGAGGGTATGGTCATCTTGCCTGCAAAGTTCTCCGAGTTGACATAAAGTTGATCCTCATAAGAATACTCAACGGGTTCCTCGATCATGTACTCGTCTCCCGGCTCTACCCAAAACAAGAATACAAGCAAAGGGAGCGACAATCAACCACGGTGCAATGTGCAAGCAACATGCACTAAAAAAAAATACACTTCCGTGATGATACGTGTTTGTCACAGTAGGTCGCTTTTTTTGTCATGCATGTACATCCATGAAAAATTTATGACAGAATCAAGATAGTCATACCTGTGCTGTCGTAGAAGTGTTCCATGACATTACCAAAATTATCATCACGGAAGTGTCCACTTCCATGACGATAAATCGCGCGTCACAGAAGTGCTTTCGTCAAGGGTGACCAACACGTGGCATCCACCGTAACGGAACGCCGTTAAGCTATCGGGTCGGGTTTTGGATCCGATAACCCGTTAACAGCACTGACCAATGGGGATTTTCCACGTGTAAAATCATCATTGGCTAGAGGAAACACGTGTCGGCTCATCGTTGGTACAGATGTCATCCACTCATTGGACAGGAGGCGCCTATGATAGGTCGACACGTGGCCCATTCCGGTAAAAAAGGCCGGCCCAGTAAAAATTAGCAGGTCAGCCCATATAAGGCCTACTTGTGTCACGTCCATTTAAGACCATGGCCCATACGAGATGTGCCAATTCGGCCCATTAAAGATTTGACACCATTGCAGCCCATCGTCAGTTCGAGCTCGTTAACAGCCCGCTATATATTTGGGCTAAATATCGGCCCGATGAGATTTTGGCCTGTTAACGGCCCATTTAATGGATGGGCCAATTTTCAGGATGTACATCTTTCGGCCTTTTAGCGACCCATTTAAATGTTGGGCTAATTTCCGGATCGGTGTGTCTTTCAGCCTGTTGACGGCTGTCGGTGTCAAAACCGGCGGATCTCGGGTAGGGGGTCCCGAACTGTGCGTCTAGGCGGATGGTAACAGGAGACAAGGGACATGATGTTTTTACCCAGGTTCGGGCCCTCTCGATGGAGGTAAAACCCTACTCTTGCTTGATTAATATTGATGATATGGATAGTACAAGAGTAGATCTACCATGAGATCAAGGAGGCTAAACCCTAGAAGCTAGCCTATGGTATGATTGTTGTTCGTTCTATGGACTAAAACCCTCCGGTTTATATCGACACCGGAGAGGGCTAGGGTTACATAGAGTCGGTTACAATGGTAGGAGATCTACATATCCGTATCGCCAAGCTTGCCTTCCACGCCAAGGAAAGTCCCTTCTGGACACGGGACGAAGTCTTCAATCTTGTATCTTCATAGTCCAGGAGTCCGGCCGAAGGTATAGTCCGGCTATCCGGACACCCCCTAATCCAAGACTCCCTCAGTAGCCCCTGAACCAGGCTTCAATGACGACGAGTCCGGCGGCAGATTGTCTTCGTCATTGCAAGGCGGGTTCCTCCTCCAAGTACTTCATAGAAGATTTTGAATACAAAGGTAGTGTCCGGCTCTGCAAAATAAGTTTCCACATATTGCCATAGAGAGAATAATATTTACACAAATCTAATCTACTGACGTATTCCATAGCGTGACATCACACCACGGCCAAGTCTTTATTCGAATCGTTTTACTGTCCCACCTCAGCGTGTTTAGCGAGGCGGTTTCCTTGGCACGTCTTGTCAAATCAGAGACCGTGTCCCCTTCATTTACGGGATTCTCATCAATACGAACGTGGGTAACACAGTCGTACCCGTTGGTATGTTTTCTCGATCAAAGGCGAGTCCCAAACGGTCACGGGGAGGGCCCTTGGTATTCAACCTCTTATAAAGAGACCAAGGCCTTACTCCTTTGTTTCAATCTCGAGTTCCAACACCCAAGGCTCCAGATTTTAGGAGCTTCGGACCTACGACAATGTCCGGTTCCGACCTTCGAGGCCGATGGATGCCCTCCTCCGTCATGGGGGAGGACGTGCTGAAGTTGAGAGAGGCTAGGTTCTTGACCGGCGAAATCTCGCATAGGCTGCCAGCTCAAGGGCAGGTCATTCCCACTCCCAAGCCTGGTGAGAGTGTGGTGTTCATGTCTCACTTCCTTTGGGGGCTAGGCTTCCCGACGGATCCCTTCATGAAGGTGCTTATGTTTTATTATGGGCTAGAATTTCACGACTTAGCTCCGGAGTCCATCCTCCATATTTCCTCATTCATCGTCGTCTGTGAAGCCTTCCTCCGTATTACTCCTCACTTCGAACTATGGCTCAAGACCTTCAAAGTAGAGCCGAAGATGATCGAGGGACGGCACTCGGAGTGCAGAGGTGCTTTTATAAGCAAGAATGCTGGTGCTCCATGGCCCGAGGGCTCTTTTCAAGAGGAGTCCAGCTTATGGCAACGAGAGTGGTTTTACATCACCATTCCCAGGGGCACCAAGTGGGTGGCGCCACCTGCCTTTCGCTCGGGTCCCCCACCACAGCTAGTGTCATGGGTCAATAAAGGACTGGACTGGGGGCCATCCAAGGATGTTCCCTTGTTGCAGGGCCGCATTCGAGATCTCTTAGAAAGAGACATTAGCCTGGTCCTGGTGACACAGGTCATGTTGATCCGCTGAGCCTTGCCCGGCAAACGTCGCCCCCTTTGCCTGTGGGAGTTCAATCCGGAGGGACCACGAGCTCTCCAGCATTTCATGGGCGCAACGCCCATGGAGATGTACAAATTGTTCTTCGGATCACAAGCCATGTGTCCGGTCTTGACCGAGGACGCAGGCCTGAGCTGCAATCGCCCGGATAGTAAAGTAAGTAGTCTTGTGCCCGGACTCGCTATCCGTATATTTATCATAAAATTGCCCCTAAAAGAGCTTTCCTTTAAAAAGGAGTGGATAGTGAAAGCAAAGCTAATCAGGTGTCCGGCCCCCCTCCCCGAGACCACGCCGGATCCCGTGCTAGTCAGGATGTTGGAGGTTGTGCCTTCGGAGGAAAGTGAGGGAGGGGACAAGGAAGCTACAGCCTCCTCGAAGGAGGTTGTCCGGAAGGGAGGAATCGAAAATTCCTCTCCTCAGGGGAAGAAGAGGACTGCTTCTGACGACCCGGAGACCATGGCCTCAAAGCAGGGGAAGAAATCTTCGTCAGAGGGTCCTGCGCCGGGGAATACTTCGGCCGAATTATGCCCTCAAGGGGATCAGCCCTCCACCGAGCCGTAAGTAGAGAGGAGTTTTTCTTTTTAACAAATGAGAGAAATCCTTGCGTTATATCTAAGAAGAGTAATCGAAAATTTACCTCGTAGCTCGGACCTTAGCCCTTCTCAGCAGAGCTCGTCTTCGAGGGATCTTCTTCCAGAGATGATGGAGAGCGGAATGCCTCCCCCTGCCGTACCACCTTGCGAGGCGGGCGACCCTGAGGTATCGTCGCGGAGGGTTTCTCCGAATCTGGAAGGGCCGGAAGGTAGTCATATGGCCCCTCAAAGCCCTCCGTGTCTGGCCTTTGAAAAGGGCCATCGGACGAGTCCGGCATCGTCTGGTGTGCGGTCGGAGGAGCTGAAGGATCTGCTCGGGTGAGCATATATCTTAGAGGAGCACCATGCATTGATGGGTACGGTGATTGAGAGGATTTCATCCGCGGAGAGCGGATTGCACGAGGCCGTCAGGAGTTTACTGACAGGTTTTGAGATACGTGAAATAATGTACCCTTTTTGGACAGTTGCGCATAAATAAGATGCGCCCTGTGTAGATAGTAGCCCCTGAGACTCTGTGTGTTGTCAAAAGTGACGGCGCGCAGAGGATCATAGTCCCAGGTCTAATATGCCGCCTTCATACGTAGATGGCGAAGTGTCGGGTGGCCAGCCGGAATGATGAATTTGCCGAGCTAAAGCGGCAACTTGACGTGGCAGATGCCGACATCGCGCTTGTCAACAAGCAGCTTGACGAGGCACAAGGTATGTAATTACTCCGGTGGCACCTGGTAAGAGGAGCTTTATGCCAGTATCTTACAATGTGTGCGCTTGATGCAGGTGGTGCTGCTGCCATGGAGAATCTTTGGGCGGAACATGCCCGAGCCAAGGAGCAAGCAAGGAAAAGTGATGCGGCTGCCGGAAAGGCAATTGAAGAGCTGAAAGCCGAACAGTCTGCTCACTACCGAAGCAAGAAGGAAATGGCCGAGATGTCTGTGAAGCTGAAGAGCGCTGTTGACTGTTGCAAGCTTCTTGAAAAAGAAGATCAGGCGGAACAGACGGACCTGGAGAAGGCCTTTGCCGATGCCAAGGATGCTTGCTCTGCGATGAGAGCTATGAAGGAGGAGCTGCGTCAGGCCGGAGAGATCGCGGCTAGAAAGACCTTTATGCTGAGGAGGAAGTTCTGTGATCCTAGACATGCTCCGTTAGACCGGATGTGGAGTATGGTGGCCACCTATCTGGATTTGGCAGCGAGTGCCGCAGATGCGGCCGAACACTTCCGAGATCAAGAAGATCGCGACGTGGAAAAGCTCTTTTGGTCGCAGTTCCACAATCCGGAGTGTCCACTATCATTAGCCAAGCGTTTGGCCGAATGGGCCGAGCTAAATAGGTTGTCCGGACTAGCCATGAAGTATGTCATGAGTCATCTGTGGCTAGAGAGGCCAGAGCCGAAAAGTTATTTCAACTTGGTGCAGCAGTTCCTTGGTGCGGCGCTGCATATCAATGTGATGAAGAGGTCAGTGTGCATAGAGGGTGCGCGGATGGATCTTGTCCATGTCAAGACATACTGGGCGGAAATGGAGGCCACCGCTGTTGCATCCCCAGACTCGGATGGAAGCCGAGTACCTGCCGAGCACTATTTTCAGGAAGTTCTGCAAGGCGCTCGTTTAATAGAGACGCAGTGCTCAAAGGATACTATATTCGAATAGCACATATTATGATAAAACAATATTTTGATAAATTGTAGAAGCTTTTTATACTTGTGCCTGCAAGTATTATAATACCTCCTGTGCGGCCGTTTAACATATATGTATATATAATCTGAAAGATGGCAGTCGTCAGCTTCAGCCCCCACGCACATAATGCGGGGGTGTTCGCAGAAGGCGCATTTTCACACTTGATCCAACGTCTTGGTCCTACAAAGGAGGTGATAGCGCAGCGAACTAGGCAATCGGACTATGATGCTTTATCACTTTCACTTAGCCATAAGAGTTTGACAGTGAGGCTACTTATATAGCCCCTGGTGGCGCCTACGCTCGCCCGAACTCGGGGCGCGTATGTGCCTGGCCGCGAAGTGGCCCTTCATTAATGCGAAGGAATCCTAAAGATTCTGGTAAGTCATTGAGTGGTTGACCAGTCTCACATAATATCATGACACTCAGTTTTCGGCTTTCTCTACTAAGGTGCTCGCCTGGCCGAACCGGGGCACAATCGCAGTAGTTCTCCTGGTGCCACCTTAGCCGATAGAGTGGAACGTAAGGTAGCAAAACACAGGAGCCAGGCAAACCCAACATTTGACCAAAGACATGATTCGGAGCTGATGCATATAAGGCCAAACTCGCGACGCCGAACACTCCCTAAGGTATTCGGTCTTTATGAGGGCGGGTGGGATAACGCCCTTAGTAATAAGCCCCTAGTGTCCAGGTACGCGCAAAACTCTGACGTGGCCACATGCCAAAACGCCAGCCTCCTCCTTGGTTATACCAAGAAACCAGGGGATGTGTATCAACAAGAGACAGTAAAAAAGGTTTACGCAGGATCTTAATCTGAAAAGAATCCTTGGAACGGGTCCCTGCTGCACGTCTGCCCCTGTGTCTCCGTTGTGCCGTATCCTGGACGGGCGTAGCACAGTGTTCATCTGTAAAAGAGAGGAAC
Organism: Triticum urartu; assembly: GCF_003073215.2. Lineage (NCBI taxonomy): Eukaryota > Viridiplantae > Streptophyta > Magnoliopsida > Poales > Poaceae > Triticum > Triticum urartu. The sequence continues at coordinate 302,774,644 of NC_053025.1, forward strand.
TTAGTTGAAGAAAGATTGTGCCGAACATGAGTTATACTAAATAAACAAAGTATAAATCGAAATGGGTAAAATTGAGCTTTATTGTCTTTTGTTTTATATGCGCGGAGCCCCTAGTACAGGGGTATACGGCTATTAAGCCTTTATCAATTGTATGTTTATGTCGGACTCATCTAGCCGTGTTCATGGTCTTGACGACCTGTTTAGGTGCTTCGGCTGGTGAAGCCGCTTTATTGTGGGGCTGTCAAGGCAGCCGCACTGTCTTCCGCGCGGGAGGAACACTCAATGTTTTTCCTTTAATGAGATGATGCCTCATGGACCGGGCATCTTAAGCATAAGAGATGCATAATGCGGTATTGCGTTAAAGCGGGCGAAAGCTTCGTGTCCCAGCAGTGCTTGATAGCTACTTGAGAATGGGGCGATGTGAAAAGTTAGCTGTTCGTGATGGAAGTTATCGGGGGAGCCGAAACATAACTTCTAGCCGGAGAGAACCCATGAAACGGGCATCCGGGCCTAGCGTTACCCCTTGAAAGGAGGTTTTGCTATGGCAAATTTTTGTTGGGTCTATCCCCATGTTGCGGATTGTGTCCTGGTATAACAGGTTTAGACCACTGCCGCCGTCCATCAGGACATTTGTAAAGTGGAGTCCGCTGATTATTGGATCTAATACCAAGGCAGTCCGGCCTGCGTTCCGGATACTTCTAGAGTAATCCTGATGGTCAAGGGTGATCGGTTTTAACAAACATTGGCGAGACTCCTTTGGGATAGGCCGTATGGTGTGTATCTCTGTTGGCGCCATTCTGTTCGTCATGTGAAGTAAGTTTACTGTTTTGACTTCTTGTGGGAAATCCTTTTGTTTCCTCGTGCTCTGCTTGTGGGGTTCGTCATCTTCCTCACTTGGTGTGTCGAGCCCCTTGAAAACCCAACAATCTCTGTGGGTATTGTTCGCAGGCTTCCTAGGAGTACTGTGTATTTGACATATCTTGTCCAAGATTTTGTTTAAGTTGGATAGCTCGTCCCTGTAATCCTTGAGGGGCGGCTTTCTCTGATTCTTCCGCGAGCTTTTGAATCCAGCGTTGACCGCCGTGCTCTTTGGGCTGTTTCTCTTATTCCGGCGCTGGTCCTTACTGCGTCGGGGTTTTCCGTTTCCATCCCTAACTTCGTATGTACTTGGGTCGCTAGTGCTACATCTTGCCAACCAGTTGTCCTCTCCTGCGCAAAGGTGGGTCATGAGGCTTGTTAATGCGGCCATTGTTCTTGGCTTTTCCTGGCCGAGGTGTCTGGCGAGCCATTCGTCTTGAACGTTATGCTTAAAAGCTGCTAGGGCTTCGGCGTCCGGACAGTCAACTATCTGATTCTTTTTAGTAAGAAATTTGTTCCAGAATTTCCGAGCTGACTCTCCAGGCTGTTGAGTTATGTGACTGAGATCGTCTGCATCCAGAGGGCGGACATAGGTCCCTTGAAAATTTGCCCGGAAAGCATCCTCAAGCTCTTCCCAACTTCCAATGGTGTTTTCGGGAAGGCTTTTGAGCCAATGCCGGGCTGGCCCTTGAAGCTTGAGGGGTAATTATTTTATGGCGTGGAGGTCATCTCCTCTGGCCATGTGTATGTGGAGGATATAATCCTCGATCCAGACCCCAGGGTTTGTTGTTCCGTCGTACGCCTCTATGTTTACGGGCTTGAATCTCGCTGGAAATTCATGGTCCAGCACCTCATCGGTGAAACATAGGGGGTGTGCGGCACCCCTGTATTTGGGTGTGCCGTGATGTTCGGATATTTGTTGTGTTGCATTGCTTACTAGAGCTTGCTTTCTTGGCCCGTAGATAGATCTGGCTGGGCCATCTTTTTGATGCGGATCCTTTGGTGGATCGCGTGCCGGCTTGTGTGCGGCGCCGCTTGCCGCTCCATGCTGGCCATGCGGTCGTCTATCCGACCGGGTGGCTTTCCTATTTTTTGACTGCGGGGGCTCTAAGGCCTCCTCGTCAAATTCAGGCAATAGCTTTCGCTTTGGATAGCTTTTTGTGCGGCGACTGCCGCCATATTTGTCTGCGGTGTTGCGTAGTTTGATCCATCTGATTCTTAGTGCATCTTCCGCAGTTTTGAGCATTCCCTTCTGCTTTTTCAGGCTACGCGTAGTGGCGACGAGCCTTTTGTGGAGGTTCTTCTGCTCCATGAGCCTATCCGGCGTAAGGTCGTCCGGACTGTTGTTTTCGCCGGGGATGGGGTGTTCGGTTTGTTTATCCAAGTTGCCCTGTTCGGACGGTTGCTCGAAGGCATGTTCGTCGTCTGCCGGCTCATCCTGCTCTATGGCTGGGTCTGTATGGCTGTTGTCTCTGTCGAGGCGGGGCTTGGAGCAGCGCTTACGTCGCCGCTTTGATTGCTTTTCGAGTGAACGATCCCTCGTTGCATCCCTATGTTCCTCGTCATCGCTTCCTTTGGGTGTGTCCACCATGTATACATCATGAGATGAGGTGGTTGTCCAGTGCCTTATATGTGTTGGTTCATATTCATCTCCTACATCATCGTCCATACCGTCGATGTCTTTGGAGTCGAAGTCGAGCACGTCGTTTAAATTATCAACAGTGGCTACGAAGTGGGTGGTGGGTGGGCATCGAATTTCTTCGTCGTCCACATCCCAATCCTGTCGGTCATAGTCCGGCCAGGACTCTCCTGACAAAGAGAGAGACCTGAGTGAATTCAGAATGTCGCCGAAGGGTGAGTGCTGAAAGATGTCTGCGGCGGTGAACTCCATGATCGGCGCCGAATCGGATTCGATCGGTAGGGGCGCGGAGGGCTCGGAGTCCGGAGAGGAGTCCGGCATCTTGGAGTCACGGGTTTCGCAGAGGACAAGGCTGGTGTTCGGCTTGATCGCCGTAGAGATTGCAACCCCCGAGGCGGTGTCTAACCACCCATCCTCGATTGGTGTGGTCGGCTCCGAGCCAAGGGTCGGAGCAGACACAGGTGCGGCCTCCAGGGCACTGTTCGGCGACAGAGCTATATCATGCCCACCAGGACAGTGCGGCGCGCTTGGCTGCGGCTCAGATTCGTCAAAGATCAAGTCTCCGCGGTCGTCTGCTGTGTAGTTTAAACTTCCAAATCTAACCTGACGTCCAGGGGCGTAGCTTTTAATCTGCTCTAGATGACCAAGCGAATTGGCCCGCAGTGCAAAGCCTCCAAAAACGAAGATCTGTCCGGGGAGAAAAGTCTCACCCTGGATCGCATCGCCGTTGATGATCGGAGGAGCCATCGGGCCTAAAAGTGACGACATAGAGGAACTCTCAATGAAAGCACCAATGTCGGTGTCAAAACCGGCGGATCTCGGGTAGGGGGTCCCGAACTGTGCGTCTAGGCGGATGGTAACAGGAGACAAGGAACACGATGTTTTTACCCAGGTTCGGGTCCTCTCGATGGAGGTAAAACCCTACTCCTGCTTGATTAATATTGATGATATGGGTAGTACAAGAGTAGATCTACCATGAGATCAAGGAGGCTAAACCCTAGAAGATAGCCTATGGTATGATTGTTGTTTGTTCTATGACTAAAACCCTCCGGTTTATATAGACACCGGAGAGGGCTAGGGTTACACAGAGTCGGTTACAATGGTAGGAGATCTACATATCCGTATCGCCAAGCTTGCCTTCCACGCCAAGGAAAGTCCCTTCCGGACACGGGACGAAGTCTTCAATCTTGTATCTTCATAGTCTAGGAGTCCGGCCGAAGGTATAGTCCGGCTATCCGGACACCCCCTAATCCAGGACTCCCTCAACGGCCCATAAATCTGATGGGCCATTTGTAGTCGGACCTGAGTTTCGGCCTTTTAGCAGCCCATTTAAGTGTTGGGCCAATTTCTGGCCCGGTGTCACTTTCAGCCTGTTGACGGCCCATAAATCAGTTGGGCCCATTGTAGTCGGACCTGAGTTTTGGCCTTTTAGCAACCTATTTAAGTGTTGGGCCAATTCCCGACCATGTGTGCCTTTCGGCCTGTTAACGGACCATAAATGAGTTGGGCCATTTGTAGTCGGACCTTAGTTTTGGCCTCTTAATGGCCCATGCCCTTCATGGTCCAATACTAGCCCGGTTTCTCTTTCGGCCTGCTAAAGGCCCACAACACAGTTGGGCCATTTACAATACGACCTGACTTTCGGCCTCTTAGCGGCCCATGCTCTTCATGGTCCAATACAAGCCCGATGTCTCTTTCGGCCTGCTAAACATAGTAACGGCCTGTTAACGGCCCGTGAAATAAATTGGGGCCACCTGTTGCCCGCTTCGATGTCGGCTTGTTAACGACTCATGAGGTAAGAGGGCCGACCATTAACTTTCGGCCTAGTAACGACCCATTAACTTAATGGGCCAACTAAAGTTCGTTCATGTCTTTAGGCCAAATTAGATAATTTGAGCCCATTACGACGAGCAAAGGTACGGCATACAGGGAATAACGTTGCACATCCAGAATATATTACAGGAAATTACATCCACTTGGCAATCAAAGATTGATGCCAGTGTAAATAAATGAGCAGAACCTAACCATCTACAACGTCACAATCTGCAACCTCAGCACATATGACGCCCATAAGCATGTGGGCAAGTTCTTGCTGCTTTGCCACACTGTCTCTGAAAACATTGATTAGTTGTTGTGTCGCACGACTCTGCACCTCTGATTCATCCACCATTTCCATCATTGCTTCAACCATTAATTGGTTCACAAACATACATTTATTCCATCGCATTCGAGACGGAGGATACTGAACAGATTCAGATGGCGATTTTGGCAGGCTTGTATTATTGATAGTGGAGAGTGTCTTGACCACTACATCATAACATAAATTAGGATGGGAACCAAACAGATTAATCATGAGTTATTGCCATATTACCTGGCCTAGATTTACTGCAAAGAAACAACGGGGTTGCCTTGCTGCTTTCAGAGTTTGTCTTCTTATCTTCAGCAGCCTGCACAAAATTAACACACTAGCATTGCTATCATTGGCCAAGTCAGATAATAGGGAAGCAACATTGGCACAACGAACGTTTGGGCAACTAGCCAACACCAAATTAACACAGTATGGCAAAGCTATCATCAGCCAGGTAAGGTAATACGAAAGCAACATTGACACAATGAATGAATGGGCAACCAGAGAAGCACTACAATTCAGTAATGTGCGTGATATGAGATAGCACATTCATGCAGCTCAGTACGCAAAACTACCAGGCAGTTTTCCTTAAAAAAATCAACATTGGCGCCTTTAACATTTGCTACAACTAATTTGAGATCCGATAAAGGTTAGATTCAGGCTGATTAACAAAATACATGCTGATGTAAAAATATAGTGATATACAACAAGTACTTACATCAGCACTGGAGCACAGAGAATTCTCGCAAGATATTTTCCACGAATACGATCCCAATGGAGGAAGTCTTGTATCGTTTAACCTTATTTTCTAAAAGAGAGATGGGTAAGAAACATGTAGAAAATATGATCAGAATGCTATAAAATTCATGACGCGAGGATACGCACACGTTTCTTTGAATGGAGTTGACATTCTTTTGCTGGACTGGAGCGGACTAGTTCTTTGGCCACTGGAATCTGCTTATTATCAGTGGGAGTTGGGTTTCTCTGTGCTGGAGCAGTATCTATGAAAAATGGAGTTGGTTTATTATCTCCTGGCATTTGGATCTTTTGCAAAGATCTGGTTTGTAACCCTTCAGATTATATCATAGCCATCTTCCCCTTGCATGCCTTATATAGAAGAATGGTGATTCAGTTATAAAACATGCTACAATAGAGATGGAATAGGTACTGAAGAATAGAAAGGCATGACATATTGACATGTATTCACTCCATCCGGAAATAAATGGATGGGTCTAGGTGTATTTCAGTTCTAGATACATCCAGTTTTATCCATTTTTGCGGCATTTAATCCGGACGGAGGGAGTATGATGTAAGAGCTAGGGATACGACAGGACAACACAGTAAAAAAACACTGAAAACCCCACTGCAGAACCAAAGTATTTAAACCCACTGATATGAGATAGTACACTCATGCAGCTAAGGATGCAAAACTACCAGGCAGTTTTCCTTGCAAAAATCAACATTATGGCCTTTAATCATAAATTTTGCTACAACTAAATTTAGATCAGATAAAGGTTGGATTCACACCGATTAACAAAATACATGGTGATGTAAAAATATAATGATATACAACAGGTACTTACATCTACATTGGAGCACAGAGAATTCCTGCAAGAATCTTTCCTCATAAATGATACCATTGCAGAAAATCTTCTATCTGTTAAGCTTATTTTCTAAAAGAGAGATGGGTAAGAAACATGTAGAAAATATGATCACCATGCTATAAAATTTCATGATGCAAGGATACGCACACGCTTCTTAGAATTGAGTTGACATATTTTTGCTGGACTGGAGCGGACTAGTTCTTTGGCCACTTGAATCTACTTACTATCAGTAGGAGTTGGGTTTCTCTGTGCTGGAGAAGTATCTTTAAAAACTGGAGTTTGCTTATTATCTCCTGGCGTTTGGATCTTTTGCAAAGGCCTTGTTTGTAACCCTTCCGATTCTAACATAGTCGTCTTCCCCTTGCATGCCTTGTATAGAAGAATGGTGCTTTAATTATAAAACATGCGGCAGCAGAGAGATGGAATAGGTACTGAAGAATAGAAAGGCATGACATATTGACATGTATTCCATCCATCTGGAAAAAAAATGAATGGGTCTAGGCGTATTTCAGTTCTAGATACATCCTTTTTATCCATTTCGGCAACATGTAATCCGGACGCACGGAGTATGGTGTAAGAGCTAGGGATGTGTCAGGACAACATAGCAAAAAAAACACTAGTTGAATGTAAAACTGTATGCTAGCGGAATACATACAGAAATAACTAAGGCAACATACATGTGTATGATTGGGAAAATAAGATCGCATTGCAACAAAGCACTAGAACAACACTTCAATGTAAAAAAACATGGTATGGTAGATAGATGAAGTACATACTGATGAATAACAATGCATAAGATATTCAGAAGCATGATGTCCAAATTAAGCAGATGGCATTGCGATAGAGTAGAATGACAGTACTTAAATTTGAAAACAAGTTATCATGAATGGAATAGGTACTGAAAAACAAGAAGGCATGACATATTTACATGCGTGATAATCATGCTAAGCACATGGCATTGCAACAGAGTAGATACACTCCAGAACATTATATGCATGTTGTACCCATATCATAGGACAAGTTAGAGCAAGGACCTTGTAGGGTGAAGAGGATTCATCATCTTTCTGCAAGTCTTTTGAAGAACTGCCTTTACATGTTCCATCATATTGGGTATCATTGACATCAAGTTTATTGGCCTTTACATTGCTCCGTGAGGTTCTTGTGGATATATCAGTGTGTGCAATTATATCTGACATGCATGGAAGACAACTAGTAGTTAGATTTATGCAATGAGTGCCTATATGAGACAACATAAATAGTAGGACTGGGGTTAACTAGCAGCAACAGGTCTCATAAACTAAAGGGAGAACACAGATGAAAGCTACAAAATATGTATCGTTTGTACTCGAGATAAACTAGATGGCACACAAAAGTATTAAAGAACAACATAGAAAATACTAGAAGTGGTATAATACTATAATCACCAGCCTGTCGGGTAGCATTGGCTGATGGATGATAACTATGGAACAGCGTTACCTAAAGAACAAGTATCTTAGCTGAACTATGGAACAACGTTAACTCCTGAACAAGACCCGTAAGAGATCAGCATGAATATAGAGTGAAATGTGATGATCTATTTTCCATGCTTAGATGAATAACAAAGCCATAAATGTTGCACACAAGTAAGATGAGGGTACAACCTATCTGGCTGCCATCCATAGGAGTGAGCATCATGTGCTGACTTGTGGATGGCCCTGCAGTTGTTGTGGCTGTGCATGTCGGGCACGCGCATTCGATGTAGGGAACTGTTGAGTGGGGACTATAGCTCCCTTCTGGTGTATGCTTCCCTTGTTGGAGCAGCTGTGGTGAGTCGGAAGATGGTGTGTCTGAAGATGCAGATAACACTTAATGTTAAGAACGACATATCTCTTTGATCTGAAGAAATACACTAAGAGTTCAACATCAAGTTACGAGACTGGTCACACGTCTGTTGACTGAAGACTAAATTGTGGTCACGCGATTTTATTTTATTTTGGTACTGTCCGATCTACGCTGGATGGCTGGCCGTCTTGTGCCTCCCGGCTGACACTGTTCGGAATCTTCCCCGAAGAGCCAGCAACCAACGGCAGAGCAGCCTGCCTCTGCGGTCTGTGGCCCCGGCCAAAACCCCGCTCCCCGCCAATCCACAAAGACTCCCCGTCATCCAGATCCGGCGACGGCAGTACCTTCAACCCACGCAACTCTAAAAGATAGCCATCTAAGCGCTGCTTCCACGGCGAACTTTGCGGCCCCGCACACTTACGTTAGACATCAGCCAACCGACAGCCTAGGAGCTCCGCCACCTCGAGGGGTGCTGCTTCCTATTGCAAATTGATTGGCCCAGAATAAAAATTCAGACAACTGACGCCTAAATAAAGTGATTTGAGATGATGGTGCGACCTATCTGGCGGCATGGTGAAGTAGGCAGGTCCAGCTGCCGAGTCGGTGAGGCCGGCGCGGTTGCGGTGGCGACCGGTGGCAGGGAAAGAGCGATGGCACGACGGTCGACGGCTACGCCGAAGCAGCGCTGGGACTCTAGATGGATCCAAAGTTGGAGCCGCTCCGGCACCGTGAACAACGGCGAGAGTGAATCGGCTCCGGTACGGTTCATGCGGCCGTCGTCGAGGCAGCACCAGCAGCATGGAGTAAGAGGCACACGGCCCAGTGCACGACGGCAAATGGACAGCGTCTCCGGCATTAGGGAGGAGGGCGGCTGTGAAATTGGTGCGGTGGGGGGCGCCATGGAGGTGGGGCTGAGGTTTCGCGACTCGGGAGAAGGGAGCTTCCTGGGGAGAACGTGATTTAGCGCCCACGAGGTATGAATGGGGGCGGGCGGGGGAAATTGGGAGGGGAGTGGAACCATGTCTTACGGACACATTTGTCTGAAATGTGAGGGGGAGTTACAGTTCTACCCTTGCCTATAGGCCTCTCGGCTTGGGTCTGTGTACTGAGGGTCGGGGATAGTAGAGTAACTTTGCTTCTCTGGGCGGGAGCGATTTCGGGCGAGGAGGGCGTGTTTTGAACTATAGTGGGCACGAGCAATTTCGGGCGAGGAGAGCGTGTTTTGAAATAGTGGGTGCGAGCTATTTCGGGCGAGGAGAGCATGTTTTGCCAACCATGGTTTATGACTTACTCGGCACATGTCATTTCGGCCAAGGAGAAGGCGCGCTTGGATGAAGTTACGAACCTACCCTCGATGTACAACGGGCCAATTGATGCGTGTCCAACATAGGACGGTAATTTCGCGTCTCCCATTTATTTGCTCGGGTGAATTCCACCGAGCAGAGAGGATGTTTAACGGTTCGTTCAAATTTTGGGAGAACGAGCATCCTCGTCTACCATACCAAGTCGATTCGGATCAAATTTTGAAATATTAGCTTGGCACTTCTTTTTTAGATGGAGAGATGATGCTCGGGAGTAATGTGTTTTTACATGCTCGTTGCTAGCGATTTACTATATGACAAATAGTTGTCCCACTCAAAAACGCGAATCAAACCCAAAATGAAATATCTCGATTCAATGAAATAGCTCGTTCAGTAGGTCAAAATAGTGAACTAAATCCAAAATTGAACACCTCAATCGAGTAGCATGTTGTACAGTATTATAGTACTCCATGAACATGTTGAAAGTCAAATTAATGAACTTGTTTGATATACGCATATATCCATTCATGTGTGGATTGCACACAACATGTTCTCCAATTTAAATATTTGAATGCAAGTTTATATCGAAATATGGTTTATATCAGTCTTCGATGCATAAAACGCGACCTCCCCCTCTTCCGGACTACTGTTCTCTCTCTCTCTCTCTCTCTTGTCGACAATCTTCAATTCTGTCGCACGCATCCAACACAAAAACCTTGTTCATCCCTCTCCCTTTCTCTCCATCTCTCTCTCTCTTTGTATGCGTGTGGGGGGGTGGTCTTTCTAGTTCGCATGCATATATACACCATATATAGGTCTCTCTCGCACACTATGTATGATACTCTAGCTAGTCCAAGCTAGATATCTTGGGTGCACTCATCGTACGCACACAGATTCCTTGGCTCTTTGCTTGTAACTCTCTCACACACCACTATGTCATCTCGGAGCTCTTCCCCCCCCCCCCTCTCTCAACCTCTCCATCCACCTGGGTCACACATACACATGCATATCTCACTCGCACTCGATAGGCCCATCTAAAACTCTATCTCTCCCCCTCGTTCTCTCTCCATCTCACATGCGCACACACACAATCTCATGCCCAGCTAGCCAAGTATGATGGTCTCTCACTCAATTGTAGGCACATGCAGTCCCCCCTATATGTATATGACTAGCTAATCTTAGTCTCCATCACAAACATGTGCATGGTCTATCTCGATTTCTGTCAGGGCATCTTTCTATCGCGCATGCACTCCCTCGATCTCGCACCCATATAGTCCCTTCATGATCTCGACGGGATCTCTCTATCACAAACACACCCTCTCTCCCTCCTCATGCGTCCGTGCCATCCATGTGTCCCTCTCGACCTTTGTTCCTTGTTGGCCACACCTCTATTGGACATGTGCTACAGGGGTGTCTCTCTCCGTTGCAAACAATCACACACTAGCTATCTTCGTGTATCTCCTCGCCTCGCTTTTCCATCTCAGAGATGCATGCATGATATGTTCGCATAAGAAACGAAAAAACACACTCTCTCTCTAATTTATCGTTTGTTGTCACTTTATCTGTCACACACATACTCTTTTTGTACACTTCCTCATTCTCCTTCACACGTACATGATCTGTCTCGACTGAGGCACTCTCCTCGGTCCATAGCATATAGATTTATTGAAAAGTCAAACATCACAAAGTTTGACCATGTACATGGAGAAAAAGAATTACATCTAGTATGGAAAACATATGCCATTAGATTCACCATGAGATGTAGTTTTGTATGATGTATCTTTGGTATTATAGATATAAATAATAGTTGCGTAAACCTGATCAAAGTTTCCAAAGTTTGACTTCTAAAAAATTTACGTGCACTGCATTATCGAGCGGATGAAATATCTCTTTCCCCCTCTCAGCTATCTGACGCACCACTCAGCCTTATCGGGGCTCCTCAATCTCTCTCAAACTTTATTGGTCAGTTTGATTCGTGACCTAACACTCATGCCTTGATGGCCGGTACTGCCTGGTGTGGACGTGAGATGTAAAATATTTCTGCCTGGCTAGGCTTGTGTGGTGCTGAAGCGTTTGGTTCATGCTTGGGCCAGGCAAAGCATCAACTCCCATCAATCAATCCATGCATCAATTATTTAATGCTAATATCCATCCATGTTGTTGTTAGCCTCGTGGCCACACGACCAGGCACGACCAGACGTTCGAAATCGGTCGCCTGGGCCAGGCTAATTAAAGTGCAAGGGAACCCAGGCCAGGCGGGCTTTCTTTTTCACAGGGTAGCAACCAAACAAGCATGCATGAAATCCAGCCACAACCCCAGGCCAGGCAAAAGATGCTCAGGACGCAAGCCAAACTGGCCTTATATCTCCCTAGTTCACACATACACTTGTCTCGCTCGCGCTATACATATAGACCCATCCAACACTCTCTGCCCTTGTTCTCTCTCCATGTGACACACCCCCCCTAAGTACCATAATCCCTCAATTCATCATAGGCGCAAGCACTCCCCCCCTCCTAAGTATGATTATCTCTTACTAGCCAACAGGAACACACGTATTGTCTCCTTCCATCCATACGTCTATCTCGATATCTCCCGGGGCATCTTCTATCGCGCACACACCTTGTCACTTGATCTCCCACCCATGTAGTCCCATCACGATCTCCAGGGGATCTCTCTATGACAAACATACAATCTCTCCTCCCCATGTCTGCATTTTCTCCGTACGTCTCTCTCGACCTCTCTCCCTTGTTTGTCAGACCCCTCTTGGCCACGTGCTAGGGGTCTTGCTCTCTCGGTTCCAAACAACCACACACTATCTCCTCACCTTGCCTCCGTTGTCGAAGATGCATGTGTGATATGTTTGCATAAGACACGCACGCTTTTTCTCTACTTTTATCGTGTGTTGTCCATGTCTCTTTCACACACGCACACACACTTTTTTCACTCACTCCCTCTCTCTCTCTTGTTAGGGACTCTATCACGTCCATAAGCATATGTATGTTTTGAAAAGTCAAACCTCAGAAACGTTTGACCAGGTATATGTGGAGAAAAACATTTACGTCTGGAACGATCATTAGATTCATCACAACATGTACTTACTTCATACTATCATTTATCTTTGGTATTGTAGATATAAGTAATGTCTTTATAAACTTGGTCAAAGTTTCAAAAGTTTGACTTAAAAAAAGTTGGAACTACATTATCGAACGGAGGGAGTAGCTCTTTCTCTCTCTGCTATCTCTCACGGGCCTCCCCTCTCACTAGAACTCTCTATACCGACGGATTATACGCTCACTGTGTCAGCGTATAGCTCCGTATATTCTTTAGTTGACCGATCAACCAATCCACATGCTGCCTTGTCAGCTCGTGTTATGTATCTTTGTGTGTTGGCCCATGTGGCAGTGGGTGAAAATAAGTAAACTAGAGGCCCATCTGACACGCGGTGAAGTAAACAAAGTTGAAACCACTCGGGGTAGCACCCCGCACGCTAGTAAATTGAGGGCGCATTGAGGACAAACTTATTGCGCGTGAAGGACGCACTCGCACACAATTCACCACTGCGTGGCGGCATGCACAGAAGGACGCACTCGCGCACACCCAGCACACAACACACACCAGCACACGTGTACACATCTAGGAGTAGAAGGCCGTGGAAAAAATCTGGCGCGATGGCCGCTGCCGGAGCCGTCCACCCCCAATATTGATGTTCTGTGCAATGCACGGGCATCTACGCACGGGAAATTATGTCGAACAGGGCTAGTTGTAAGCAGGCTAGATCTACAGCCATGATGATAGTGACTACAGATGGTGAGGCTGAGTATGGTATGCCGAACACGGCGCCTATACTCAGGTGTCATCTCCGGCGCAGGGTCTTGTCACTTCACTTTGAGGAGCAGCACATAATAATTTGACCAACGGGTAGTATAGTGCTAGTACTCCTACTACTACATTGGTAGTACTACTACTAGTACTAGTAGCACCACCGTCTGGATTTAGGAGTACTACCACGTCCACCGGCACCGAGGAACGTCTCCAGGTAGTATTGCTTGAGGCCGCCAGGGCGAGGGGCCGCTTGGACGACAGGTTCATCTCCTTGTTCGATGAGGTCCTCGTCGGTTTCCTTGACAAGTTCACCATCGTCAAGAAGCTTGCGGACGACTTTGACGTAAGCCTCCAGCCAACGCGCCAAGGCTCTGCGATGCCTGCCACCCTCAACGTCCACTATGGTAACAACCTCTTTGATGCACTGGTGGCCCTGCGACTGCCCGCCATCGTGCCGGAGAATGTCCACCTCGAGGTCGCACTCGCCGCGCAGCGCCTAGCACAGCAAGACACCATCGACATAATCACCCACGTCTACGCGCAAATCGTCCACAAGGACTACTACATGCAAGAGGAGGACGATAGGACGCTGGCCATCTTGGAGCGCAAGGCAACCTTGGACGGCACTGTTCAGAAGCACGTTGAGCTCGCTGCCAACGCCGCTGCTCCTCACACGTCGGTTGGTGACCCGGCGCACTAGGGCGTGAGGATGTCGTTGAACGTTGATGGATCCGTATGTATTTTTATCTTTCCGTCAAATCCATGTAGTAGTATATGATACTACACTAATTATCTTACCTTTCGCATCAACTTCATAATTTTCGTACGTACTCCATGCATGAACGGCGCCAGAACCAAACTTCTCATTACTCTAGGCAAAATCGTTATTTTCTATCTATTGGTCGCGCCATGGAGCAGAACCAAATTTTACAAGTTAGTAGTTCAAAAGGAAAAGCCTGTCATGTTCGTGTCGCACCCCCACACGGTTGGTTCGGCACGCCGCTCAAGCGGGAATGTGTGCGGTGTTGCATTTGCACTTACAAGTGGGACCGCAGTTGAGCAAACCGACTATCGGCAAACCCCCACCCCGCCCACCGCGCGATGGCTGAGAAAACAGGAGGGAGAAGAGATGGCTATAGCATGGACTCCAAGAAAATTGGTGTCAGATGGGACTCGTGTGGGTGGAGTGTGCCGTACTGCTAGGCGTGAATCCTACAGAGTTATGGCCCATGCCACCCCACTATAACGAGCCTATATTGAGGTACGTAGAACAAATTTCCTGTAGTTCGTGCTCAGCCCTCCTTTATCTCTCTTCTCAGCCAGCCAGCGGACGCGCGGAGCCCATCGTCTGTTTGTTCACATGCGGCCCCACATGTCAGTGAAAACGCAAGAGGACCCACTGAACCTGCACATATTTCACCTCAACGTGCTGGTGATGAAAAACAAATCCAATAAAGATCTTCGGTGGCCGCTTTTGGAGTTACTCAAGAGTAGTAAGATTCTATTTACAGTTTAACCCAAGATGCACATCTCGTGGCTTCACCTACCACTCTATTTTCTTTCATGACACAACCTGGATGCTGGATGTCTCAATTGTAGTAAGATTCTATCTTCACCTACCAATAAAGAACCCGACCAAATCTTCTGTTCTGCTCTCGGATTAGACTAGTTGTGCTAACTTAAAATTTTTATTGTGTACTCCCTCCGTTCAAAAATACTTGACTTCCATTTGTCTAAAAATGGATGTACCTATATACTAAGACATGTCTAGATACATATATATATTGACAAATAGAAGGCATGTATTGTGCAATGGAGGGAGTAGAATGGATGCAAGTCTTTGTATTGGGAAGAATAGTTCATCCATATATTGATAGAGCGCAATTTAGTAGATGTTCTATCACTTTTAGCTAGCACAGACGCAAGATCGAGCCTCCGCAGATCAACAATGAATACATCGAGAAGGCACTAATCCAACTTACAGGAGTAGTAAAATGTATTCTTGTGGTTCTTGTTTTCTTTGGTCTTGCTTTTCTAGTCAAAATTATCATTGGAATCCGTGCAAAATGGAGCTGCGTTTGGGGTCATGCGTTGGAGTTGGCCTTACAAGTGGGACCACAGTTAAGGAAACCGACTATCGGCAAAACCCCACCTCGCCCGCCGCGCGATGGCTGAAGTTAGAGAAACGACGAGGTTGAAGAGATTGCTCTAGCACTGACTCCAAGAAATAATATGGTGTCAGATGGATGTCATGGTGGTGGCGTGTGCCGTACTAGTGGACGTGAATGCTTGTTCTGGCCCATGTCACCCTACTACTCCCTACTACTTACTCCTACTATATAGTACTAGTATCGAGGATTCGAGGTGCTGGTTACGTACAACGAACACATTAACATATGGCTACAGTAAAAACACCCACCCGACGCGCGAAGCATCTGAAGCTAGTACAAATAGTGTACTACTATTGTTGATTGGCCTCATCCGATAACCTGTTGCAATACACGTACAATTATGTATTCAGAAAATATTTTTTTGCCTCGTCGCACCACTCACTCAGAGAAGTGACTCGAAAGCCATTCATAAATTTAGTAAGTTTATCACACGCATATCATTTTATTACATACAACAGGTCATCAACCCACATCGACAATGAGGATACATTATAAATACTAATGTTTTCACCACACAACAAATAACAAGCAATGAAATGAACTTCAACTCAAACATGCCTCGGCGTTGGAAACGCTTGCTTTGAACCACAAGTGATTCTCTAGGACGGGCCATCGATTGCCGATCTGGAAACCAGCGCAGGACTGATCATCTAGGCTGAAGCGGCCTACTATATCCCTACCAGGGTAGGGAACCACACAAATGTCTGAGGTATAGACACAGTTGCTTCTCATAAATGTGTCAACAGCAGTTGGATCGCCTTTCATCATCATCAGATAGTTTTGTCCAAGGAAGAGCGATTTTTCTCCAAGACTATCAATTCTATATCAGAGAGAAGGCGTTGGCGCTAGCACACTAGTATCCATCCCGAATACCATGCAACGGGTGTTGGAATAGGTCCGGAGAGTGCGACCATGGGAGACACCTGCTTCCTTAGCAGTAACATCATCAGTGGGCTGTATACACACAAGAAGAGGTGATCCATCGGAATTAGTTGCCAGGCGCCACAGAGTATATGGGCGCTGCTCGTCCTCATGCTCATGATCATCACCATCCTCATCTCCCCCTTGGTTATAATTTTTTTCAAGTATAGGTGGTGGGATGTTCACAGGACCTTGGAAACACAAGAAGAAGGTTAATTAGTAAAGGGAAACTTGCTAACCCGCATGCATGTGGATGAAACAATTATAATTACGGGGGAAGACAAACGTACCGAAACTATGAGGATGCCATGCAAAAACAGTGCCACGAGTGGTGGCAACAAACACAAGGCGCTCGTATTGAATTGCATCACAGTACTCATCCGTGTATAGAAACTGATTTTTGAGCAATATCCATCGAGTGAAACCATCAAGGACGGCAACAAGCTTGTCGAAGATAGCAACAACATCATAGTTTCTGTAATTCCAAGAGCGGTTGGGAACTTGACAAATTGCTATCTTCCGTAGAATACAGTCACCACGATCGTATTTGAACGTGCGTACATTACCAGTGTGCTCAACCTCTGGGCACTGTGCTGAGATTTTTGGAAGTGGAACCCGGTGACGAGTGTACACATTCACAAGTTCCCACTCACAGTTGGACCTAATGTAAACAACCCAATCACCATTTGCGCCCGCCCAAGCCTTGCCCTCAAGCGATGGCATCTTAACATCCTACGT